>NC_035446.2:167075166-167383321 GCF_002127325.2 Helianthus annuus
TCGTCCTGTTTCGCCTTTCTACTACTCCATTTTGCTGTGGGGAATATGGTGTTGTAAGCTGTCTTGCTATGCCATTGGATTTGCAATACTTGTTGAATTCAGCCGATGTGAATTCACCTCCTCTATCCATTCTCAGCATCTTTAACTTGGTCTGCGTTTCCTTTTCCACCTTTTCTTTGAACTCTTTAAATGTTTCGAATGCTTGATCCTTGGAAGTTAGTAAATATGCCCACATGTAGCGAGTACAGTCGTCTACAAGTAAGAATATATACTTCTTCCCAGCATGTGTTGGTAGAGTTATAGGACCACACAAATCCCCATAGACTAGGTCCAGAGGTTTTAAAGATCTGAACTTTGCCTGATTTGGAAATGGTGCCCTACTATGCTTTCCTAATAAGCATGCGTCACAGACTTGACTAGCATGACTTATTTGGGGAACTCCATGTACCAAGTTCTTACGAGTCATTTCTTTGATAGCATCGAAGTGTAAATGGCCTAACCTTGCGTGCCATAACCATGCTGTGTCTTCGGTCTTTGATAGTAAGCAGATTGGTTTTCCCGTCTTCAGTTTGACTTTGTACAGCCTGTTCTTCAATCTCTTGACTCATATTAGTAGCTTTCTATTTCGATCTCGGATAGTAAGTAAATCTCCATCCATAATCACTTTGCAACCGATTTCTGTAAGTTGTCCGAGGCTCAATATATTGTTTTTCAGACTTGGAATGTAGTATACTTGTGAAACAATCTTTTGTTCTTGGTTCAGACATTCCAGTAGTATTGAACCTTTGCCTTTAATTTCTACGTGTGACCCATCACCAAATCGTACTTGTCCTGTCACCGTTTCATCTAACTCCTTGAAGTGACTTCGCACTTCTGTCATGTGGTTGCTGGCCCCGTTGTCTAAGTACCATAGATTTCTATCTTGTGAGGCGTAACTGGTTGGTTTTATACGTTCCTCGTTTAGCAGAGCCCTTTCTTGAACATTTTCTTCTTGTATTGCCATTAGTAATACGGGTGCTTTGTCTTCCTCGACAAGGTTTGAATGTTCTTGTACTTCGTCTTTCTCAGAACAGTCTTTCTTGAAGTGTCCAAACTTCTGACACTTAAAACATTGGATCTTACTTAGGTCGGTTCTTGCAAACTTCCTCCAATTTCTAGAATTTCCATTTCTAGGTCTAGATGTAGATCCTTCGTTTCTGGGACTTTGCCTGTTTCCGTTGTTTCGCCAATTTCCACGCGTCTGGTTAAATCTACCACGACCGCGGTTTCCAGATTGCCTTCCTCTGGTGTTATCATGATGTGTGAACATAAGCCTATCTTGGCTTTCTCCTTGATTTCCTTTCTTTAACTTGAGTCGTTCCTCATATGTCTTTAGTCTTCCGACCGCTTCTTCTAGCGTCATGGTTTCTAGATCGGAGTATTGTTCCATAGAGGCAACGATTTGAGTAAACTTATCCGATACGCCATTTAGGAGTTTGCGTACTAGAGTCGGTTGACTCAAAGTCGTTCCTACTTCAGTTGCTCGGGTAACGATACTATTAATCTTTGCGGTAAATGAATCAATAGTGTCGTCATCTTTCATTTGCAACAATTCGAATTCTGACAGCAGTGTGTGCATACGCGCCTTTTGTACCCGATCAACACCAACGTGTCTAACCTTTAGATTATCCCAAGTCTCTTTTGCAGTTTTACAACTTGCAACTTGCAATACAACGTCTTCTGGTATTGCTTGAAACAGATATGCAATTGCAGACTTATCTTTCTTAGTGTCTACCGTTGCATTCTTTGCCGGTTCAATCGTTTCCCACAAACCATTCGCTTCAAGAATCGTCTTGATACGAATAGCCCAAACCGTATAGTTTGTTGGTTTCAGAATCGGACACTGAAACTGGGAAAGAGAATTTCCATCTTCCTGTATTATCATCGGACTGTCCGGGTGAACCTGCCATATCTTCCTGCCGAATAATCTTCACTTCTAACAAACTTTCTTTTGGTTTCAATAGATCTTAATAACCCCGATTACCCGAATCGTGTTATAATCAAACAACCGAAAACAAACTAATTCGCACTAAACCCCGGAATCAAAAAAACAAATCCTAGATTCCTAACCCTTCGGTTCGACCGAACACACAAGAACCGAAAATAAAAAATCTGAAGTGAACTTTTGCGAATTTAAAAAACGAAATTGAAACCTGATCGCGAATTCCCTACGATGCCTTGCGATTCCCACGCTTAGAGCCTGATGCTCTGATACCAATTTGTTGGCCCGAACTGGATCTTGATCTCTAAATGAGCGTGATAAACTTGAATAACAATAACTTGTAATAACCGAATGAATGTAATGTATGTACAAATCGAAATGAGTAAGTAAGTTACAAATGAATCTACATGAACCTATTTATAGTTTTCTAAGGGTACGAGTGAATAGACGCGTCTCTTCGTGAAAAGTCATGTCTCTTGGATGTATGGTTGTGATTGAATCTTGAAGAGGTGTGTTGAATCCAATCCACTCGATCAACAGTCGCGTCTTTTCCCTTTTGCCTTGGTACCCGATCGGAAATTGTGTGTGTGTGGAGACACACCTTTTCGGTCATGATGGTAGTTTCCATCTTCCATGTTGTCAACTTTGGTCCTTGTACTTTGTAACCGCTTAAGTAATATATATTATACCTATCTAACTAATTATGTGATGTTAAGAGATTAACCGGTTTCAAATTCATGGGCTCTTGTTTACAACATTTGTTCTTCATGATTAAATCAGTAACATCTTTTTTTTTTTTCATGTCAAACACCAAAGCTATATACCCACATCCATTGTCTTTTCTTTCTGCTTCACTAGAGGATAAAGATCATTCAGAGTTGGTTCATATTATTAAGTCTTGCTGAAATAATTCAAGGTAAACTATAGAGTATTACCGATCCTAGTTGGGGCTGTACAAAAACCTACTTGACTTGTCCCATAAAAAAATCATAAAAACTTTCAATAACCTTGTTGTGACTCCAAAGTGAATCTATACGGATTGACATAGTAACAACAGCTAAATCCAAGCACACAATACAACTTGAAAGAAAACACATGCTGTAACATGAACCATTACCTACAATAGTAGTCTGAAAATGGGTAAAATGTGCGGTAAACATTAAACCACATAATTCCTAGCTAGTGTAGTTCATTCGTTGACGTGTATTCAAATTAAGTGTTGGATTAATCGGTTGTTTACGGTTCATGGGTCACACGGTTAACACGTTATCGGGTCACAGTTTAACGGGTGTCGTTTTGAATAGGTCGTAATTGACCATGCAAGTTTGTTCGGGAAAATAAAATGCACGTTACTTAGTTGATTCTGTCAATCTTAGACCAAATCAACTAAGTAACGTGCATCTTAGACCAAATAAACTTAGTTGATTCAAACTTTAAGTACTTGCAGACATACTCAAATGTAAACTAGAGTATTACCAACTCTACATGGGTGTGGTTTTCACCATACCAAATTGGTGCTGTGCACAAAACCTGCCTGACTTCTCATTCTCAAGCATAAACTTTTCAATTCCAACCATTTTGGGGGGTTTTCTCTACCAGTTCAAAAATACTTGATTTGAACCTTTAGTTTTAACTTATGAATAATGAGATTATGGCAAGATAAAAATACTTGATTTGAACCTTTAGTTTTAACTTAGCTTTTCAAAACAACTTATCACTTTTTGGAAAAGTTATGCGATCAAGATAAAAACTACACATCAGGACATCTGAGACTCCATCTACTTTTTTTTCCTCTTTAGCAAAATATTTTACTAAATATACTTAAATGACAAATCAAGAATGTTAAATGCATAGACTGCTAAGATCTGATGTAGATGCAAACCAATAACCACGTTGTGACTTCCCATAGTCTCACTTGTAACAAAATCATGAACCATTTCCTATCATTGTTCATTAGTAACATCAATCTGCAGGAAAACTGAAGTAACTCTTCCTACTTTAGTTCATTCCCTAATTACAAACATTCTTAACATAAAGCATAAAGTATTCCTATATATATATATATTATAGCTTATATATATATAAGGATCAGCGACGGTACTAAAAACGGTTTTTCATGCCCTTCGTTTGAAGTCGATTACATGAATTTTCTGAAATGGTAAAGAGGTAAACTAGAATATTACCAACTCTACACCACGGGATATTCTATGTCCCAACTGGAGTCGTGCAGCAAGCCTGGCTAACCTCTGTTTCCTCAATATGTCACTAGAAATAGGTTTTCGACTCATAGTGGGATAAGCAGGACAAACCACAATCTTCTTCAGTGCAACGCTATTATCATAAAAATATAAAGCCAGTTCAAGGTCACTGGTCCGGCCAAAATACCCGGCTATCTCCACCACTTCCAGGTGTTTATGTGTATGCCTCATCCCATGCATTATTTCCCTTGCTGTGATCACAGGTGTTATCCATATCAGCTGCCATATTGTAAAAAGCAACATGAGTAATTTGTTGATAAAAGTTCCACCTCAAGTTCGGTTTGATACTTTTGATACAAATATGGCTTAGTACACGGTTATGTAATCAACAAATGATATTCTTTATAATACAAATCCCGGACGTGAATTGAAATTAAAGAATGAAAAAATAATCTCCACAAGAAACAAAATAATTGATAGCCATTGCTAGCTAGGTGCTGAAAGTAGAATCTACAAAAAAAAACCTTATAATGTGCCTAACCGTTAAGATGAGTACTATTTAATTGTGAATCTGCCAATTTTAACAGTCTTGAACAATGCTGTATATTCTCTTATGTTAATTGTTCTTAACGAACATGCGGTGCGCGCACCAAACTTTGTGAAGGCTAAATGATCCTTTCCATATGAGATATCTAATAGGTTAGAGGATTGAGTAACTTCTTTGGCCAAATAAAAGAAGTTATCACTTATAGTAAACAAACTAACTAGGATCTTGCTGAGATCCATCACTAAAAAACGGTAAACATACTTATTTTGAATTGTTATTGAGATCGCATGTTCCATTGACAGCATTCAGTGAAATGTACACGATTAATTTCGGTGTCAAAAGCCTCCAAAACAAAAATAACAAAAAGCAAAATCCTTTAATCATATCTCCATTTAGCTTCAATGAATACAATTCAGTTAAATAGTCCTTAAAACGGAGCTAGATTAAGTACCTGAATTTTAAATTCCTGCAAATTTGGGCATGCTTTAGCCAAACAAGTCAACCCAAGAAGACTATCATCATTCCATGCTCCTACTATTATTGAGAATTCCTTCACTTTAGGCATCTCAGGGAAAGAAAGAAGGTGCATATTATTCTAGAACAATACGGAAGCATTGTTAGAAAATTTGTAATCGGAAATAAAGGAAACATAGACCGTTGGAAAGTTAATAAATTCACCTTTGGACGGTAGATGTTCAATCTAAGATTACGAAGGTAAGGGAGACATCCAGATATCTGCTGAAACAAATTATTCTCTATCCCTGAATATCCTGCACCGAGGTAAACCGTTTCAAGGCTTGGATTATTATTGAGTGTTAAAGGTATTCCGGAACCCAAGTACTCGAACAATGCAAGGTTTGAATCACGTATCTCAATGGATTGAAGTCCTAAACATTGTCTTATCTCAAGTTTTCTTAAAGCAAGCGCTGGCCCCCTGATGATAAGCTTAACCAAATGGCCCGAGTTATGAATGTGGAGATGCTCTAGGACCTGACAACTCTTCATCATTTCTCCTATGGTTTCATCGTTGATGTTAACACACTTCAAGATGAGAGTTTTTAGAAACTTAATCTCCCTCACCATAGTAAAGGGCATGGGAGGAACATTCATAGAATGTTGCCTACATGACAGCCTTGTCTTTTTAATGAAGATTTTGATGGGAAAAACAAAGTTTCTCACATCATCACTGAAACCATCTTCATCCTCCATTAAATTAAGTTCAAGATTTTGGACATTCTTCGACATGGCAAACTCTATCCATTTAGTTATCGCACCCTTTGATTGCTTGTCCAGATTAAAGGAAATTACGAAATCTTCAATCATTGGGCTGTTGTGATGACACATCACCCTGTTAACCCAGTTGATGTATCGGTTCCTTGCTGGCAAGCGCAACTTCGGTTGCAGCAATATCTGTTCCTTTCTTCCATTATCTTCAAAATCCAAATGAACTGTCCGACGCCACAAGTGCCTCCATCTTTTTGAAAGATGACTGGTGACCGCTGCTTCCTTGACAGTGAGATAGGAAAGTATGGTAATGAGAATGTCATCCGGCATTCTGCTAACTACATCTTCAGGATTGTAGTCATGTTGATTGCCCTTCATAAACACACAAACAAACACAAGAAAATATCAGCAAATATTTCAAATAAGAAAATCATTACATGCTATGACGGACACATAATACCTAATGACTAAGCTTAAAATCACTTAAACCATAACCATCAAGTGGTTACGGTTACAACAAAATCTTCTGATTTATAACATAAATATGTATCATGGTTTTCAATAAACTTTTCCAAAATCCCACCTTTAACAAGAAATTTAACGGAAAAGATGATATGCTGCTGTCAACTAGCTAAAACCATAGATGCTAAAAGCTAAGTTGATAAGATCGGAAATTTGTGTTTATGTTGATTTAACCATAGGTACATGTCCAGCTTATTAATAGATAGATTGCCAGCAACTGCTACATCCTTTAGAGAAAATGTGTTTTGAAAATATTAAGTTAAATTTCTCATTTTAGAAACTTCACATACAAATGATGTAGTGGGACAATTAAGAAATTCATAGAATTCAACCATTGAATATATATTGTGTACAAGAAATTATCATATACATATATGAATCTGTTGACAATCACACAGATTATCATAATCAAACATGGGGAACTAAAAGAAATCAAATTCACAATTGAATCAAGGTAGAATGAAAACAATCAGAGAAAGCTGAACCAAATCTAGGGCTGAAAACACAGTTAGTTGATAGAGGTTTCACGAAATTACATTGTTCTGTGCAGGACGCATCCTTTTCCTCATCTTGTCCTAGCAAACAAAATGAAAAGATCGATCAACAGGTCTAGTTCTGATTGGAGAAGAAAGCTTTTGATTAGAACTTTGGGGATTTCTTGATTTTGTTGACAGTGGTGCTTTCGGTAATGAAGAGGGTGAAGCAGTCATGCACGTGTTCCAGGTGTCAAAGGTATTCAACGTCATGCAAAGGTTGACATGAGTCTTAGCTGGACCTTTTGGCTTCATGAATTCTGCATTGGGCCTCAGGGCCAAAACATGTTTTTCTTTTGGGTCTGAATGCATGTCATATATTTCACACTTTCCCTCAATGATAAAATCTTTGATAAGAATGTATGGATAATGTGCATACTTTATTTTTTTTAAACGATTTGTTTTTGTTTGATTAAACTGTATTTACTCGTTAATTTTGTGTTGTACTTTTTTAAATCTGTTTTTATCTTTTTGGTGATGAAAGATAGCCGAAAGTGGTTTAAACCGCGAATTGTTTTGAAAACCGAGCATGCTAACGATACAGGTTACAACTATAAACAATCCATGTATAGGAGAAATGTATTACATTGTAACACACCTACGTTTTAAATGCATTTTTTTTTCTAATTTAGAGGTTGATTTATTTCTAAAAGGCAATATAACCCAAATTGCGGCTTTTATTACCAGGTCGAAGAATTCGTTGCTACCAATTTCCCCTTTGATTTGTTCTGCCATAATGAGAATGTCATTTAAGTTATGAATACGAGGAGATTTCATTTCTATGTTCTCAAGACATTTCTTTGAACTTGGAGGTCGATTTGTTTCTATAAAGCTGTTGGAATTATTAAACTAAGTTATGTTTATGTATGTTAATTCTTATCCGAACATATAATTAGTCTAGCTTATTAGATTAGTTAGTGATATGATTATGAATAACCGGTAGATAAGCGGGAAAACATTTCAAATAACTGCCGATGACAGTTACCCGCCATTTCTTAACCGCCAAATCCTATGTATATATTAGAATTACCGGGAACATTAACCGGTATCAAGACTTTCTTATTTTCACTAAGAATTGTCCACCTTATTATCCTCTTTCGATCATCATTATCACTTTGTCGTGCATATTCATTTTGGAACACTTGTTTATGATAACATGAATTCCACTCATAATCCAAACATGCCATCAACTTCCGCTGCAAGTGTGTCGTCTGACTTCCAACAAAGTGGTATCAGAGCGACGAAAGGAAAGATGCAGACGACTGAACTTCAATCAACATCCACTGTGTTGCCTTGTCAACATTGCACGGATGAAATGAAGAACAAGAATAAGCGATTTCAACGAGAGAAGACATGCTTTTACTGTCACCAACCAGGGCATCAAATCTACAAGTGTAACAAGAAAGAAACAGATGAGGCGACTCAATTGATCCGGCAAGCGGTGAACATGGGAATACAGAATCAAGGAAGAGATTTTAGTAATCATCAAGAGATGATTGTAGTGGGTACCGAAGGAGGGCTATGGAGCGATATTTGGTACGTTAGTTCTGTATTTAAACACCATATGGCTGGAAATTTAAACGTATTTAAACGTATTAAGCATATAATCGGGGTTGATACTCAATCCGGGGAAAATAATTTTCTGTTTACACGTGGGGTTGGATCAGTTGAAATCAAAACTGGCAATGAAACTATGAGAATTCAAAGCGTTTTCTATTCTCCGGAATTGGATCGGAACGTTTTGAGCATAGATCAATTAACCATGCAAGGATTCACTGTTAATAAGAACGGTGATACTTGTAAAATTTATCCTATGTTCTCTACTCCGGTTGATAATTCCGTGAACGATGCAAGTGGGTTAACAAGAGAGGAAGAAATTGGGTTAAAAGAAAAACAGAGCATTATTGAAGAAAATGTGTATGACAATGAATTCAAAGAAAGGTATTTAAATTCATATTTCGAAGAACTGGATCTGTCCTCACATGAACCAGATTGGAATATGATGATCGTTAAGAATATGGAATTCAATGAATTTGAAGACTGCATTGCATTCATCAATTTATTAGATGATCGAGAATTTGTTGTCAAGTATAAGCATATACTTGATTCAAAATTTGAAGAGTTAGTTAAATGGTTTCTATTTAACTACATGGGAATAAAAAATAGACCGGTTCCACCAATTGCCTCGCACAAGAGAAAAGTTAATCTACTAAGCCTGTATTTGTTGGTAGCCGCGGACGGGGGATACAAAACTGTAACAACGGAGAATATGTGGCCTGCAATAGCAAAGGATCTGGGATTTGACTATGAAGACGGAGATCACATGAGAGCTACATATGCCATGTATCTTGATATCCTAGAGTATTACTATAATTTCAAACAATTTCAAAGAAAAGTGCAGGACAAGGAGATCGTTGTAGAAGAAGGAAGGTTCACCGGAGGTCACCATGAGATATCAACTAAAGCAGAAGAGGTCCAGCAAGATTCTGCGGGAATGGAACAAGCCGCTTTGTTTACACGCATTGATGATGAAGACTGGAATAAAGGGAAGCGGAGAAAACGTTTCAACTTTGGCTATGCAAGATGGGCAGTGGAAGAGGCAAATCAAAGCGTTCTGGATCGGTCTCGCAAACATAACCCAGTTTAAGGGGGGGTTATGTTGGAATTATTAAACTAAGTTATGTTTATGTATGTTAATTCTTATCCGAACATATAATTAGTCTAGCTTATTAGATTAGTTAGTGATATGATTATGAATAACCGGTAGATAAGCGGGAAAACATTTCAAATAACTGCCGATGACAGTTACCCGCCATTTCTTAACCGCCAAATCCTATGTATATATTAGAATTACCGGGAACATTAACCGGTATCAAGACTTTCTTATTTTCACTAAGAATTGTCCACCTTATTATCCTCTTTCGATCATCATTATCACTTTGTCATGCATATTCATTTTGGAACACTTGTTTATGATAACATGAATTCCACTCATAATCCAAACATGCCATCAACTTCCGCTGCAAGTGTGTCCGTCTGACTTCCAACAAAGTGGTATCAGAGCGATGAAAGGAAAGATGCAGACGACTGAACTTCAATCAACATCCACTGTGTTGCCTTGTCAACATTGCACGGATGAAATGAAGAACAAGAATAAGCGATTTCAACGAGAGAAGACATGCTTTTACTGTCACCAACCAGGGCATCAAATCTACAAGTGTAACAAGAAAGAAACAGATGAGGCGACTCAATTGATCCGGCAAGCGGTGAACATGGGAATACAGAATCAAGGAAGAGATTTTAGTAATCATCAAGAGATGATTGTAGTGGGTACCGAAGGAGGGCTATGGAGCGATATTTGGTACGTTAGTTCTGTATTTAAACACCATATGGCTGGAAATTTAAACGTATTTAAACGTATTAAGCATATAATCGGGGTTGATACTCAATCCGGGGAAAATAATTTTCTGTTTACACGTGGGGTTGGATCAGTTGAAATCAAAACTGGCAATGAAACTATGAGAATTCAAAGCGTTTTCTATTCTCCGGAATTGGATCGGAACGTTTTGAGCATAGATCAATTAACCATGCAAGGATTCACTGTTAATAAGAACGGTGATACTTGTAAAATTTATCCTATGTTCTCTACTCCGGTTGATAATTCCGTGAACGATGCAAGTGGGTTAACAAGAGAGGAAGAAATTGGGTTAAAAGAAAAACAGAGCATTATTGAAGAAAATGTGTATGACAATGAATTCAAAGAAAGGTATTTAAATTCATATTTCAAAGAACTGGATCTGTCCTCACATGAACCAGATTGGAATATGATGATCGTTAAGAATATGGAATTCAATGAATTTGAAGACTGCATTGCATTCATCAATTTATTAGATGATCGAGAATTTGTTGTCAAGTATAAGCATATACTTGATTCAAAATTTGAAGAGTTAGTTAAATGGTTTCTATTTAACTACATGGGAATAAAAAATAGACCGGTTCCACCAATTGCCTCGCACAAGAGAAAAGTTAATCTACTAAGCCTGTATTTGTTGGTAGCCGCGGACGGGGGATACAAAACTGTAACAACGGAGAATATGTGGCCTGCAATAGCAAAGGATCTGGGATTTGACTATGAAGACGGAGATCACATGAGAGCTACATATGCCATGTATCTTGATATCCTAGAGTATTACTATAATTTCAAACAATTTCAAAGAAAAGTGCAGGACAAGGAGATCGTTGTAGAAGACGGAAGGTTCACCGGAGGTCACCATGAGATATCAACTAATGCAGAAGAGGTCCAGCAAAATTCTCCAGGAATGGAACAAGCCGCTTTGTTTACACGCATTGATGATGAAGACTGGAATAAAGGGAAGCGGAGAAAACGTTTCAACTTTGGCTATGCAAGATGGGCAGTGGAAGAGGCAAATCAAAGCGTTCTGGATCGGTCTCGCAAACATAACCCAGTTTAAGGGGGGGTTATGTTGGAATTATTAAACTAAGTTATGTTTATGTATGTTAATTCTTATCCGAACATATAATTAGTCTAGCTTATTAGATTAGTTAGTGATATGATTATGAATAACCGGTAGATAAGCGGGAAAACATTTCAAATAACTGCCGATGACAGTTACCCGCCATTTCTTAACCGCCAAATCCTATGTATATATTAGAATTACCGGGAACATTAACCGGTATCAAGACTTTCTTATTTTCACTAAGAATTGTCCACCTTATTATCCTCTTTCGATCATCATTATCACTTTGTCATGCATATTCATTTTGGAACACTTGTTTATGATAACATGAATTCCACTCATAATCCAAACATGCCATCAACTTCCGCTGCAAGTGTGTCCGTCTGACTTCCAACAAAGTGGTATCAGAGCGATGAAAGGAAAGATGCAGACGACTGAACTTCAATCAACATCCACTGTGTTGCCTTGTCAACATTGCACGGATGAAATGAAGAACAAGAATAAGCGATTTCAACGAGAGAAGACATGCTTTTACTGTCACCAACCAGGGCATCAAATCTACAAGTGTAACAAGAAAGAAACAGATGAGGCGACTCAATTGATCCGGCAAGCGGTGAACATGGGAATACAGAATCAAGGAAGAGATTTTAGTAATCATCAAGAGATGATTGTAGTGGGTACCGAAGGAGGGCTATGGAGCGATATTTGGTACGTTAGTTCTGTATTTAAACACCATATGGCTGGAAATTTAAACGTATTTAAACGTATTAAGCATATAATCGGGGTTGATACTCAATCCGGGGAAAATAATTTTCTGTTTACACGTGGGGTTGGATCAGTTGAAATCAAAACTGGCAATGAAACTATGAGAATTCAAAGCGTTTTCTATTCTCCGGAATTGGATCGGAACGTTTTGAGCATAGATCAATTAACCATGCAAGGATTCACTGTTAATAAGAACGGTGATACTTGTAAAATTTATCCTATGTTCTCTACTCCGGTTGATAATTCCGTGAACGATGCAAGTGGGTTAACAAGAGAGGAAGAAATTGGGTTAAAAGAAAAACAGAGCATTATTGAAGAAAATGTGTATGACAATGAATTCAAAGAAAGGTATTTAAATTCATATTTCAAAGAACTGGATCTGTCCTCACATGAACCAGATTGGAATATGATGATCGTTAAGAATATGGAATTCAATGAATTTGAAGACTGCATTGCATTCATCAATTTATTAGATGATCGAGAATTTGTTGTCAAGTATAAGCATATACTTGATTCAAAATTTGAAGAGTTAGTTAAATGGTTTCTATTTAACTACATGGGAATAAAAAATAGACCGGTTCCACCAATTGCCTCGCACAAGAGAAAAGTTAATCTACTAAGCCTGTATTTGTTGGTAGCCGCGGACGGGGGATACAAAACTGTAACAACGGAGAATATGTGGCCTGCAATAGCAAAGGATCTGGGATTTGACTATGAAGACGGAGATCACATGAGAGCTACATATGCCATGTATCTTGATATCCTAGAGTATTACTATAATTTCAAACAATTTCAAAGAAAAGTGCAGGACAAGGAGATCGTTGTAGAAGACGGAAGGTTCACCGGAGGTCACCATGAGATATCAACTAATGCAGAAGAGGTCCAGCAAAATTCTCCAGGAATGGAACAAGCCGCTTTGTTTACACGCATTGATGATGAAGACTGGAATAAAGGGAAGCGGAGAAAACGTTTCAACTTTGGCTATGCAAGATGGGCAGTGGAAGAGGCAAATCAAAGCGTTCTGGATCGGTCTCGCAAACATAACCCAGTTTAAGGGGGGGTTATGTTGGAATTATTAAACTAAGTTATGTTTATGTATGTTAATTCTTATCCGAACATATAATTAGTCTAGCTTATTAGATTAGTTAGTGATATGATTATGAATAACCGGTAGATAAGCGGGAAAACATTTCAAATAACTGCCGATGACAGTTACCCGCCATTTCTTAACCGCCAAATCCTATGTATATATTAGAATTACCGGGAACATTAACCGGTATCAAGACTTTCTTATTTTCACTAAGAATTGTCCACCTTATTATCCTCTTTCGATCATCATTATCACTTTGTCATGCATATTCATTTTGGAACACTTGTTTATGATAACATGAATTCCACTCATAATCCAAACATGCCATCAACTTCCGCTGCAAGTGTGTCGTCTGACTTCCAACAAAAGCAATGTTACTGTCACTTACATCAAAGATTTCTTGGGCCTTTGGGCCAAAACATGTTTTTCTTTTGGGTCTGGATGCATGCCTAAGGTTCTTGAATTTCACACTTTCCCTCAATGATAAAATCTTTGAAAAGAATGTGTGGATAATATGCATGCTTTATTTTTTTAAATGTTTTGTTTTTGTTTGATTAAACTCTATTTATTTGTAGATTGTGCGTGTTGACATTTTCTAAATCTGTTTTCATCTTTTTGGTGACCAAAGAAAGCCAAACTTCAACCGTGTATTTTTTTTTTTTTTGAAAAGCGAGCATGCTAATGATACGAGTTACATCTATAAACCATCTGTTTCTATTAGGTAATACAACCCAAATTGCAGCTTTTTTCCTAATGTAGGCGAAACGTTCTGAAGTATATGTTCATACGCCATTTTTTTCCTAATGTGGAGGCCGACTTGTTTCTATAAGGTAACACAACCCAAATTGCAGCTTTTACTACCACGTCGAAGAATTCTTTACGAACAATTTCCCCTCCAATTTGTTCTGTCATGTGGAAAATGACGTTTAAGTCATGAATATGATATTTCATTTGCATTGTAGCTTTGTTAAAACCACCAAGAACAGTAACTATCATGTTTTCATCAACATGTGAGGTTACGAATTTTATCTCATGTTTGCTTCTTTTCTTGATATATTGAGGAGCATATACAACTATTATTAGACACAAACACTGAACATTAAGCCATTTCCCTATCTGGATCCTTCCTCGACCGTAAATTAATGAAGTTATAATCGTCCCCAATGGATAACATCCCGATTTACAACAAGATTTCATATCACTTACATATTCACTATTATGATTACTCCATGGAGAATTAATGCGCCATGACTAACATCTTTGGTAATTGATTCCTCGACTACTGAAGTTTTTGTTGTATTTGAAACATGTAGGCCTTAACGCATTTTTTATCACAACCCAACCCTCTAACCCTCTGACAATGATTGAAGCTCATTTCATGGGTTATGTGTTTTTTTTCTTAACATTTTTTCTTAATGGTTAATTTGACAACATCTTCTTTGTTTGTTATATCAGACCCGAACAAAGAAGATGAACAAAAATACACCCACATCCACTGTATTTGCTATTTCGTCTTCACTAGACGACAAAGATTACTCAGAGTCTGAGAGATCGATGAGACTCGTGTTATCACATCTTGTCGGAAGGTGAGCAATATGTCATAGTATAGGGGCTAAATATGTAATTTGGTGTTCTATATAAACACCCTTCATTGTAACCCTAATGTATGTTTTTCAATACAATTCCAATCATTACAAAGATTATTCTCTGTAACAGTCAACATGGTATCAGAGCAGTATTTCTGATTCTTGAACACTTTGCTCATCACCTACAATCTACCCCAGCCAATCCAACCTCAAATCAGAAAAAAAAAACATGACAATCAAAATCAAAATCCGAAGTCGAACCAATCGAAAACAATATCAATGGCAGTCGCCGCCGCATTGAAACAACATCAACAGCAGCCGCCGCATCGAACAACATCAACTGCTGTTGCACACCATACTTGTCGGTAAACCCTAGTTCACCGATCAAGAAAGAAACCAAAATCAGCCGCAGCCGGACTCCTGTATTCAGCAAAACCCTAAATTAACAGAAATCCCCATCAATTCCGATCAACTGTCGCCGCACACACCAAACCCTAAAACTCCCAACAAATCCGCCGAACCCCTATTCCTCCGCTAAACCTTCAGCAATTAATTTCGCTGTCTCTTGAGCCAACAAAAACAGTCAAACCCTAGCCGTCGCATCTGAGCGCATTTGTTAAAGCTCGGTAGCGGATTTGTCTCTGAGCGAACTCAAATCTTGAATGCGAGTTCAAGTTGCCCGGCGTATTTGATAAATACGCCGATAAGATAACTTCGCTACCTAGCGTTATTATTCCAATTTCTTCTTTTTGTTGTAGGTTTCCGGCGTATTTGGGCGACCTTAAGATAATCTACGATTCCCGGCGTATTTGATATATCTCTGGCGACTTAAATCTTGAACGCGAGTTCAAGTGTCCAGCGTATTTATTAAATAGGTTGGTCAGCTGTTTTACCCCTAACGACAGCGTATTTACCAAAAAAAACAAACAAAAAAACCGCATATCTATCACACTCCGTGTCAGAAACGTGAATATGGCAATCAATCATGAAAAAAACAGTTCTTGGATTTACGATTCTGGTGTCACTGACACCATGACGTTTGAACCGTTGGACATACGTTCAATGACCAAACCTTAAAAAAACTCAAATACATGCCGCAAACAATGAAATGATGCAAGTGAAAGGAGGAGGAGCAATTGAAATTTCACCAACTATGAAATTATCAAATTGCCTTTATGTTCCGTCATTATTACACAAATTGCTCTCAATTAGTCATTGAAGGGGTATGGTCCCAGATCTCGCGCCAGCATGGCCGCGAGTGACCATTACCCTTATCAAAAACCCCCACCAGCAAGAACTTATCTGTGTCCGTGCGGGCACGCGCGAACACAGCGGTCGAATCCAATCGGTCAAGCGATGAGAAGACCTACCTTGTGTATGAAAATGGGTGTACACATAGCGATGCGGCCTGGCACCGCATCCTATGAACATTTTCGTCATGACAAGGGATCTGGATAATAGCAACAGTCACCACAAGTGGCGATGCGGTCTGGCACCGCATCCCGCAGTCTTAGCCAGAGTGAGAACGCGGAAACAACAGCAGTTACCGCAGGAAGCGATGCGGCGCGGCACCGCATCCTGCCCACGAGGCAAGTGGGACTGACACCACAGAGCAAGTGGCACCAATGACAGTCGCCTGTCAGCCCAGACGTAAGCAACAGACTGACATCGCAGTAAGACGTGGCTCCACCTCCGCGACTGACAAGCCTGACACACCTGCAAAGGGCGGCGCGTTGTCAGTCTAGCCACTCAATTACCCTCCTTCACTCTTCGGCTATAAATACCCATCCCAAACCAGGTTTGAGGTATCGCTTCTAAACTCCCTCACTACTACTACTACTACTATCACACACTTTGCTTCACAAGCAAATTACTAATTCTCACGCCGGAGAGTGGTAACAAGGAGCACCTCCCACCCTTCCTCCTTGTTACGATTCACGGTGTGTTTTCCTTGTGCAGGAGACAGCCCAGCTGACGGTCCAGCCACCGATCCTCGGAAAGAAGGGATTAACCCTACTTGACGAGACCAGTGAATTAACCTCCCTTGGTTAACCACTGTTTCATCAGTCATATTACCATAGAGTTAAATTGCATAGTACTGATGCACCCTACTTTCTGTCTCGTACAAGATATAAGGGCGGGTGTGATTATTGGACGTAGTACTGAGCCAAGGATTATACTACGTGGATGAAGTGGCTCAACAGGGTACTGTGATGTTGGCACATGGAACTGAAAACCGGGAAGCCTGACTATGGCATCAACGTTTGGGACACCCATCCACTAGTTATTCGCATCTTTTGTTTCCAAAGCTCTTCCCTTCAAATGGTAAAATAGATTGTGAAACCTGTTTTTGTGCCAAAAGCCATGGACAACCATTTAAACCTAGCAATACGAAAGTTGATTTACCTTTCTCCCTAATCCATTCTGATGTGTGGGGTCCTGCCCCCTTTTTTTTGGGGGGGGGGGGGTTCGATACTTTCTACTATTCGTGGATGATTGCACTCGCATGACATGGGTATATTTTTTTAAAAACAAAGCCGAAGTTTATGAGAAATTTACCACGTTTTATGCTATGATTCACACTCAGTTCAAAAGGGAAATCCAAATCCTTCAATCCGATAATGGGGGTTAATTTGTCAATACATCCATGAAACATTTCTTTAAAACTAGAGGATTAGTTCATCAAACCTCTTGTTCTCATACCCCTGAACAAAACAGTGTTTCCGAACGGAAAAACTGTATTATTCTTGAAATGACTTGAGCTCTTCTAATTGAATCTCATGTACCTACATCTTTCTGGCCGGAGGCAGTCGCAACCTTTGTGTATCTCCTAAATCGGCTTCCCACCAAAGCTCTTAAGTTTAAGACTCCCTTAGATTGTCTATCTAAGTCTGTCGGTATTCCTCATCCTCTTACACTTGAACCTCGAATATTCGGGTGTACAACATTTGTCCACATACCAAAAACCAACAGAAACAAGCTTGGCCCATGTGCTGAGAAATGTGTATTTGTCGGCTATGGTATCGATCAAATAGGTTACCAGTGTTATAATCCAAAAACTCGTCAAATGTTCACCACGATGAATTGTGACTTTCTTGAAACAAAATACTTTTATAACACCAAACTCAGTGGTCAGGGGGAGAATGAATGTATAGACACTCCGAGTTGGCTAACTCAACTTCCATCATCTGAAGAAGTAACAACAGAATACCATCACAGTACTTCGAGTCGGTCAACTTCAAACACAGCCACACAATCTGCGGAGCATAGTACCACTGAAGAAAGTCCATCCAACGTGATACTAGAGGTAAGAAATGCTGAGAACCCTGAATGTCCTACGTCTTATAACTATGAGACAACAGGGGAACACATAGAACTGACGACAACAGAACCTACAGAACATGTTGAACTAGATGTTGAACCAGGTGCAGCAGAGACAACCGAAAGATACTCTTTCCCTCCAAGAGAAAATAGAGGAGTTCCTCCTAAGAGATACTCACCAGAAAAGGTGGCTCCAAGGTCTAGGTATCATGTGGCAAACAATGCCACTGGAAAGTTGTCTAAGGAAGCTAAAGCATTTGCCGCAGCCTTGTGCTTTGAACAAATGCCATCTACAACACAAGAAGCCTTGAAGTTAAAAGAGTGGAAAAAGGCCACGGAGACCGAAATGGAAGCACTCAAGAAGAATAACACATGGGAGAAATGCACCCTTCCACCAGGAAAAAAAACAGTGGGATGCCGTTGGGAGTTTTTCAGTCAAATACAGGCCTGGTGGCACGATTGAAAGATACAAAGCACGGCTGGTTGCAAAGGGTTATACTCAGACTTATGGAATTGACTACTCTGCAACCTTCTCCCCAGTAGCCAAAATCGATATAATCAGAGTTCTTTTTTCAATAGCCGCCAATAAAGGTTGGCATCTTCATCAATTTGATGTAAAAAATGCCTTCCTACACGGAGAACTGAACGAGGAGGTCTATATGGATGCCCCACCGGGATTCAATGAGAATTTCAAGGCTGGAGAAATATGTCGGTTAAAGAAATCTTTGTATGGACTTAAACAATCTCCTAGAGCTTGGTTTGGGAGGTTTACCCTTGCTATGAAGAAGTATGGCTTCAAACAAAGCAATTCTGACCATACTCTATTCCTGAAACAAAGGGGCAATCTTGTGACCTGTTTAATTATCTATGTTGATGAGATGATACTTACAGGGAACGATGAAGAGGAAATGTAAGTGTTAAGAGATAAACTTTTTTCGGAGTTCGAGATGAAAGACCTAGGAAGATTAAAATATTTGCTTCAAATTGAGATTCTAAGGTCTAAACAAGGGATTTTTATTTGTCAGAAGAAATATATTCTTGATCTCTTAGCCGAAACCGGAATGACTTAGTGCAAACCTTCGGACACCCCAATGGTGGTTAACCACGGCCTACACATGGAAGATGGAGCAGAACTAGCAGATAAGGAGAGATGTCAACGAATGGTGGGAAAACTGATATACCTCTCCCACACTCGCCCAAATATAGCTTATGCAGTGGGAGTGGTGAGTCATTTTACGCACCAGCCCCAAGCAAGCCACATGGAAGCAGTTTTAAGAATCATCAGGTATCTCAAGGGAACAACAGGTCATGGTATACTTTTCAAATCAAATGGGCACTCAGAAATCCAAGCATATACAGACGCCGACTGGGCAGGGGATAAAGGAACGAGAAGATCAACCTCAGGATACTTTACCATGGTCAGAGGAAATCTAGTCACCTGGAGAAGCAAAAAATAAAAAGTAGTCGCCCTATCTAGTGTAGAAGCCGAATTCCAAGGGGTTACACGTGGCCTAGCAGAAATTCAGTGGATTCGCAAGCTCCTAAATGAGTTTGGCTTTCCTCCCACTACAGCAACCAAAATCATGTGCGACAATAAAGCTGCTATACAGATCTCAGAAAATTCAGTCCAAGATGATCGAACAAAACATGTGGAAGTAGACCGACATTTCATCAAGGAGAAACTGGAAGAAGGTATCATAGAGCTCCCATATGTATCATCAAGAGATCAACTCGCAGATATTCTTACAAAAGCCACTAATGGAAATGTGTTTACTAGCTGCTTGAGCAAGTTAAGTATTGGTGATCCCACTACTCAACTTGAGGGGGAGTGTCGGAAAGTGAGCAATATGTCATAGTATAGGGGCTAAATATGTAATTTGATGTTCTATATAAACACCCTTCATTGTAACCCTAATGTATGTTTTTCAATATAATTCAAATCGTTACAAAGATTATTCTCTATACCAGTCGACACATCTTTGAAGTTTTATTAAGAGTTCTTACACAAATAAGTCTTTTCCGGTTGGTTAATGTTACAATATGAAGATCTTAATATTTGGTATCAAGATATTTTCTTGCTTTTCCCCCTTTTTAAAATAGGCTCAATCCCGTTTAAGGAGTTAATGAGTGTAATACTAGTTCAGTGGATCACGAAATATGTATTCTTTTCACCAAAATCCTAAACTTTTAAGTTTTAAATTCGAGATTTGTTTACATTCTAATATTCCAATCAAATTCGATCATTAGTTAGGTTTTCTAGCATAACATTCATTATAATCCCACACTACAATACTACATTAAATTTAGGCAACATAGCTAAGAACACTTACATATATGGAAGCTTAAGATAGGTTATGAATATTAAACCGAAGTTACATATTTTAATTGCAACAATGAGTGTTCTACGCTAATAGATGTTGCTAGTATGATTAATTTTCAGATAAAACTGATCTTCAGTTTATATGCCGACTTATAAGCAAGGAAATGGTTTGAGTAGATTTACCTAACAAGTGGAAGAATCACCTCTCCAAACACTAAAAACTTTTTAAAATATAGATTCGATTACTAAGTTACAATAGAAATTTGGGTCTCCCCTTGTCTTCTCTCTCAATCATAAAAACTTTCAATAACCTTGTTGTGACCTCCAAAGTGAATCTATACGGATTGACATAGTAACAACAGCTAAATCCAAGCACACAATAGAACTTGAAAGAAAACACATGCTGTAACATGAACCATTACCTACAATAGTAGTCTGAAAATCGGTAAAATGAACATTAAACCACATAATTCCTAGTGTAGCTCATTCGTTGACATGTATTCAAATTAAGTACTTGCGGACATACTCAAATGTAAACTAGAGTATTACCAACTCTATATGGGTGTGGTTTTCACCATACCAAATTGGTGCTGTGCACAAAACCTGCCTGACTTCTCATTCTCTTCTCCCGTAAAAAGCATAAACTTTTCAATTCCGACCATTTTGGGGGGGTTTTCTCTACCAGTTTAAAAATTCTTGATTTGAACCTTTAGCTTTAACTTATGAATAATGAGATTATGTTATTCGATCAAGATAAAAACTACACATCAGGACCTCTTAGACTCCATCTATTTTTTCCTCTTTGGCAAAATATTTTACTATATTTATTTAAATGTAAAATCAAGAACGGTAAATGCATAGACTGCGAATATCTGATGTAGATGCAAACCAATAACCACGTTGTGACTTCCCATAGTCTCACTTGTAACAAAATCCTGAACCATTTCCTATCGTTGTTCATTAGTAGCATCAATCTGCAGGAAAACTGAAGTAACTCTTCCTACTTTAGTTCATTCACTAATTACAAACATTCTTAACATAAAGCATAAAGTATTCCTATATATATTGTAGCTTATATATATAAGGATCAGCGACGATACTAAAAACTGTTTTTCATGCCCTTCGTTTGAAGTCGGTTACATGAATTTTCCGAAATGGTAAAGAGGTAAACTAGAATATTACCAACTCTACACCACGGGATATTCTATGTCCCAACTGGAGTCGTGCAACAACCCTGGCTAACCTCTGTTTCCTCAATATGTGACTGGAAATAGGTTTTCGACTCATAGTGGGATAAGCAGGACAAACCACAATCTTCTTCAGGGCAACGCTATTATCATAAAAATATAAAGCCAATTCAAGGTCACTGGTCCGGCCAAAATACCCGGCTATCTCCACCACTTCCAGGTGTTTATGTGTATGCCTCATCCCATGCATTATTTCCCTTGCTGTGATCACAGGTGTTATCCATATCAGCTGCCATATTGAAAAAAGCAACATGAGTAATTTGCTGATAAAAGTTCCACCTCAAGTTCGGTTTGATACTGTTGATACAAATATGGCTTAGTACACAGTTATGTAATCAGCAAATGATATTCTTTATAATACAAATCCCAGACGTGAATTACACGAAGGTTTAGTAGAAAAGAATCGAATGTGTCAATAGTGCATTGAAATTAAAGAATGGAAGCCTAACCGTTAAGATGAGTACTATTTTATAGTGAATGTACCAATTTTAACAGTCTTGAACAATGCTGTATATTCTCTTATGTTAATTGTTCTCCATGAACATGTGCAGGTGCGCGCACCAAACTTCGTGAAGGCTAATGGATCCTTTCCATATGAGATATCTAATAGGTTAGAGGATTGAGTAACTTCTTTGGCCAAATAAAAGAAGTTATCACTTATAGTAAACAAACTAAATAGGATCTTGCTGAGATCCATCACTAAAAAACGGTAAACATACTTATTTTGAATTGTTATTGAGATCGCATGTTCCATTGACAACATTCAGTGAAATGTACACGATTAATTTCGGTGTCAAAAGCCTCCAAAACAAAAATAACAAAAACCAAAATCCTGTAATTATCTCCATTTAGCAACTGCTACATCCATTAGAGAAAATGTGAGTTAAATTTCTCCTTCTAAAAACTTCACATACAGATGATGTAATATTAGTGGGACAATTAAGAAATTGATAGAATTCAACCATTGAATATCTTGTACAAGAAATTATCATATATAAACAATCACAAAGATTGCCATAATCAAACATGGGGAACTAAAAGAGAATCAAATTCACAATTGAATCAAGGTAGAATGAAAACAATCAGAGAAAGTTGAACCAAATCTAGGGCTGAAAACACAGTTAGTTGATAGAGGTTTCACGAAATTACATTGTTCTGTGCAGGACGCATCCTTTTCCTCATCTTGTCCTAGAAAACAAAATGAAAAGATAGATCAACAGTTCTAGTTCTGATTGGAGAAGAAAATTTTGATCAGAACATTGGGGATTTCTTGATTTTGTTGACAGTGGTGCTTTCGGTAATGAAGAGGGTGAAGCAGTCATGCACGTGTTCCAAGTGTCAAAGGTATTCAACGTCATGCAAAGGTTGACATGAGTCTTAGCTGGACCTTTTGGCTTCATGAATTCTGCATTGGGCCTCAAGGCCAAAACATGTTTTTCTTTTGGGTCTGGATGCATGTCATGTATTTCACACTTTCCCTCAATGATAAAATCTTTGATAAGAATGTATGGATAATGTGCATACTTTATTTTTTTTAAATGATTTGTTTTTGTTTGATTAAACTGTATGTACTCATTAATTTTGTGTTTTACTTTTTTAATCTGTTTTCATCTTTTTGGTGATGAAAGATAGCCGAAAGTCGTTTAAACGACGAATTGTTTTGAAAACCGAGCATGCTAATGATACAGGTTACAACTATAATGTTGGTGCACTTGTGTCTGTACTTTGTCTGTATTCGGTCTGTATGTAACGATGTCCTGATTTGTGTTGTAAGTTGACCAAGTCAACCATCCTCCAGTTTGACTTGGACAACAGTTTGTATATTGAAAGATGTTCTGATCGAAGGATGATGTAGAGATCGAAGGATGATTTGGATCCTTCGATCTCATCGAAAGATATGCTTCGAATGATAGACCTCGAAAGACTATCCTTCGAGGTCCTTGCTAATCCTTCGAAAGCATTGTATCCGAAAGATGATCCTTCGGACCATCCTTCGGATCCTTCGATCTGGCATCATGGGCTGGGTATATATATACCCATGCAGTGTATGTGTGAGTTAGTTCTGCCATTTGCACATCCGAGAGATAGAGAGTGTTGAGAGCATTCTGTCCAGAACTCACACACACACTTAGAGAGTTTATAGAACATTTCTGTAAACATTGAGCTTGTAACCGAACCCTCATTGCATTAATACAAGTTGTGTTAATCGGTGAACTCGTGTGTTTGTTTCTCTACTTGCTACTAACTCGGTTTGCTTGCTAGCTTGGATTCCGCACTCGCTAGTAGGTTTGTATAACAAGGTTTAGGTTCGTTATCCTCCGCGAAAAGGGACCTACAAGTGGTATCAGAGCCTCGCTCTTTACCTTGTTTAAAACCGGGTTTGTTCAAGTGTTTGGTGTGTTTGGACACTTGGTTTAGCACCCGTTTTTGGTGGTTTTCTTGCTTGTTTAAACTGAAAAACGGTTCCTAAACCTTCGGGAGTGTTCAAGGTTGGGTTGGGTAACTTAAAAACTTGTTTTTGAGTGTTTTGGTGATTTCCGGCATATTCCGGTTAAGGTTCCGGTCACCGGTTTCTGGGTTAAATTTACCATTTTGGGTAAGTTCTTGTTTGAAAATCGTGGTTGGTAGGAAAGTTGTCAGCCTGCACATACCATCTTGCCGAAAGTTGACCTACCAACCTGTCACCTTTTCACCAACATATAAACAATCCATGTGTAGGAGAAATGTATTACATTTTCTGAAACCTACGTTTTTAAATGCATCTTTTTTCTAATTCAGAGGTCGCTTTGTTTCTAAAAGACAATATAACCCAACTTGCGGCTTTTACTGAATTCGTTGCTACCAATTTCCCCTTTGATTTGTTCTGCCATAATGAGAATGTCATTTAAGTTATGAATACGAGGAGATTTCATTTCTATGTTCTCAAGACATTTCTTTGAACTGGTCGATTTGTTTCTATAAAGCAATGTAACCCAAATTGTGGTTTTAACTTAGTCACTTACATCAAAGATTTCTTGGGCCTTTGGGCCAAAACATGTTTTTCTTTTGGGTCTGGATGCATGCCTAAGGTTCTTGAATTTCACACTTCCCCTCAATGATAAAATCTTTGATAAGAATGTGTGGATAATATGCATACTTTGTTTTTTTAAATGTTTTGTTTTTGTTTGATTAAACTGTATTTTTTGTAGATTGTGCATGTTCGCATTTTCTAAATCTGTTTCCATCTTTTTGGTGACGAAAGAAAGCCAAACTACATTTAAACCGTGTTTTTTTTTTTTTTTTTTTTTTGAAAAGCGAGCATGCTAATGATACTAGTTACATCTATAAACCATCCAAGTGCAGGCAAAACGTTCTGAAGTATATGTTCATACGCCATTTTTTTCCTAATGTGGAGGCCGACTTGTTTCTATAAGGCAATATAACCCAAATTGCGGCTTTTAGTACCACGTCGAAGAATTCTTTACGAACAATTTCCCCTCCAATTTGTTCTGCCATGTGGAAAATGTCGTTTAAGTCATGAATATGAGATTTCATTTGCATTGTAGCTTTGTTAAAACCACCAAGAACAATAACTATCATGTTTTCATCAACATGTGAGGTTTCGAATTTCATCCCATATTTGCTTCTTTTATGGATATATTGAGGAGCATATACAACTATTATTAGACATAAACACTGAACATTTAGCTATTTCCCTACCTGGATCCTTCCTCGACTCTAAATTAATGAAGTTATAATAGTCCGCAATGGATGACATCCCGATTTACACAAGATTTCACATCACTTACATATTCACTATTATGATTACTCCATGGAGAATTAATGCGCCATGACTAACATCTTTGGTAATTGATTCCTCGACATTACTGAAGTTTTTGTTGTATTTGAAGCATGTAGGCCTTAACGCATTTTTTTTATCACAACCGAACCCTCTGACCATGATTGAAGCTCATTTCATGGGTTCTGTTTTTTTTAAACATTTTTCCTTAATGATTAACTTGACAACATCTTCTTTGTTTGTTATGTCAGACCACGAACAAAGAAGATGAACAAAAATATACCCACATCCACTGTATTTGCTTCTTCGTCTTCACTAGACGACAAAGATCACTCAGAGTCTGAGAGATCCATGAGACTCGTGTAATCACATATTTGAAGTTTTATTAAGAGTTCTTACACAAATAAGTCTTTTCCGGTTGGTTAATGTTACAACCAATATGAAGATCTTAATATTTGTTATCAAGATATTTTCTTGCTTTTCCCCCTTTTTAAAATTGGCTTAGCAAACCCGTTTAAGGAGTTAATGAGTAATACTAGTTCAGTGGATCACGTAATATGTATTCTTTTCACCAAAATCCTAAACTTTGAAGTTTTAAATTTGAGATTTGTTTACATTCTAATATTCCAATCAAATTTGATCATTAGTTAGGTTTTATAGCATAACATTCATTACAATCCCACACTACATTAAATTTAGGCAACATAGCTAAGAACACATATATGGAGGCTTAAAATAGGTTATGAATATTAAACCGAAGTTACATATTTTAATTGAAACAAAGAGTGTTCTACGCTAATAGATGTTGCTAGTATGATTAATTTTCAGATAAAATTGATCTTGAGTTTATATGCCGACTTATAAGCAAGGAAATGGTTTTTGGAGTAGATTTACCTACCAAGTGGAAGAATCACCTCTCCAAATTAACACTAAAAACTTTTTAAAATATAGATTCGATTATTAGTTACAATAGAAATTTGGGTCTCCCCTTGTCTTCTCTCTCAATCGTAGGCGCTCTCAATCTTAGAAGTCTCCGATCTCTTTTTCTTTCCCACACACAAGACATACGTAGCAAATATAGAACTTTTAAGATAATATCTATGCCTAAATGGTACTTTTGGTCCCTTAGATCCCTTGTCTAAATGGTCAAGGGCATGAAAATTAAGGATAGAAAATTAAGGATAGCAAGATAGTCTCCAGAAGAAACAATAAAACTGATAGCCATTCTAGCTAGGTGCTGAGAGTAGGATATACATAAACTAGAGTTAATTACATAGTTAGTCCCTGTGCTTGCACAAAGTAACATACTTAGGTACTAATTTTAGCATTGAAGATTTGAATCTTCCAAGTTTGAAAGTATTTAACTAAGATGTTTCTTCTTTTGACATTAATTGTTTTGTGTGAACATGCATTTCCCCAAACCTTCATGAAGGTTAATGGATCCTTAATATAAATACTCTCATATACTAATCGAGAGGGTTGAGTTATCCTACACAATCTCCTAAATCTAAGAAGGGTATAATGACACACTGGATCGCAAAATATAACACAATGTCAAGCAAAATATAACACAGTGCTAAGGTAAAAAGACACAATGAATCACAAAAAAAATACACAATGACCAAAATTAAAAAAATTACACAATGCCAAATAAAGACACAATAATGTGAAACAAAATTCTAAAATGTATATGCTAAAAATTCAAAAGCGAAAACCTAAAATCTAAGATCGACGAGATGGATCCAATGCCGCTTGAGTTCAATCGAAGTCAATTTTATACTCTTCCTATGATTTACTAGTTTTAGGAGACTGTGTATTTGAACTCAACCCTACTAACTTGTGACACCCACCCTGTAACCCGGGTGATTGTGCATAATTGATACACTTACAGCGGAAACAAACTAAACTTTCATTAAAACTTATAATAGTCTGAATGCAACACTTTATTTATTCACAAACTTTTGGCAACTAAGAACTCCTTGATCTTCTAAAACTCCACAACTGTCAAGTAGTTCCTATAGCTTTCCTCATGACTCACCTGAGATAAGTATACTCAAAACGACGTCAGATATATACTGGTGAGCTCATACTATACAATTTTTATAAAGACAGACCACAGTTTACATTATATGCATACACAATATGGGCATGTGACCACATTATAGTCAGGTTGGGCCTCATTGAACCTTATAGGTCACATTTGACTTGTCACAAACCACCGTACAAGAGACATACTGGTCCTCCAGTTGTGTCCCCCTACGGCCGTCACATAGGTATGAGTGTGCGTCGCTGGACCTTATAAGCACGAAGTGCCAGTGGGTACAACACCTTATTACCCTTCCCAGAGTGACACACCTCATTAAGCATAATAGGATCCCATATACCCCTACTGACACATGCATACTGCAGCATTCTCATTATTACCAGTTATATGGACGATTATACTATCACAGTTTAAAAGACAAGTATGATGACTCACCTGATTAGCAATTGCTTAACGGCCGCTAGTAATACTGGGTTGTGTCTCAAGGTCCTGACACAATTACATAATCCTAGGTTAGGTAATGGTACACCTAACTAGTCATTATCATGGTTGGATATTGGTTAACCCTACCTTGTTTAAGCATGGGTGATCAGTCCATGCCTAACTAAGGCTAGGCTACCCAATACCTGCCCCTGACAATAACCCTAGTACCTAAAAATAATACTAACACTACTACTACTAATATATTATTACTAATAATAAAACTAATATTAACTACTAAAAATAAATAATAAATAACTAAACATAAACTTAAACGAGAGTATACCTCAAAACTATCTACGGCACGTTGATGTAGAGTTTCCCTACTCCTGCTCCTACTCGCGCTCCAAAAACGACTACTAACAACACCCAACGGGGTATCGTATACTCAGGATTCTCTATACTAGAGCATTCCCGTTAAAGAAACTGATACCTAAACAAACTACTGAGACTCTTATTTAAAGGAAGCAAGCAGGCACCTCAAATTATACCTGGGGCGATGTGGGATAAAAGTGACGTGCCTACCTGCCTGCTTGACCTGCTAGCTTGCTTGCTTATATATATTAATTCAGCTGCTTAACTCGTTTTTCTTGTGTAACTTTTAAAATATGACGTTTTATAAAACGACGAATATGTCATTAGAACGAGCATATTTTTATCTACGTTTTAACCTAAGTTTCATTAAAAAAAACGGAGTAAGGTAAATAAAATAATATATTTAATTATTAATATTAACGGTCTCCTATATTAGCCAAGGTTTGTCAAGATATTTCATCTTTCACACAATTATCTTACTCGTTTAACAATATATGAAATATAAATTACATATTTCACACGTTTATAACCAGCACATTAAGATTCGGGGTATTACATCCTTCCCTCCTTACAAAAATTTCGTCCTCGAAATTTGTCATTACTTAAAAAGATGAGGGTACTTATCTTTCATTATGTTTTCTAGTTCCCATGTAAAGTTGGGTCCATGACGTGCGTTCCACTTGACTTTGACTAACGGAATTTCCTTCTTGCGTAACTTTTTAACCTTTCTATCTTCGATTTGTAGTGGTTCTTCAATGAAGTTGAGTTTTTCGTAAACCTGTACCTCTTCCAGGGGTATTTGTTGGGCTTCGTCCACTAGGCACTTCCTTAAATTTGATACATGGAAAGTATTATGTATTCCTGCCAGCTGTTCAGGAAGTTTTAGCCGATAAGCCACTGGTCCTACTTTGCTTGTTACTTCAAACGGACCAATGTATCGGGGTTTCAACTTTCCCTTCTTTCCAAACCGAATCACTCCTTTCAGAGGTGATACCTTAAGCATTACTTTATCCCCTAGTTGGAACTCTAGGGGTTTACGCCTCTGATCTGCATAACTCTTTTGTCGATCTTGAGCACTTTCATCCTTTCTTTGATTTGCTGGATCTTTTCTGTGGTCTCCACAATGATTTCTGGTCCTGATAGTTGACTTTCCCCTACTTCCGTCCAACAGATAGGAGTTCGGCACCTTCTTCCGTATAAAGCTTCATAAGGTGCAGCTTTGATGTTGGCGTGATAACTATTATTGTAGGCGAATTCGATGAGTGGTAGATGAGTGTCCCAACTTCCACCAAAATCAATTACACAAGCCCGAAGCATATCTTCTAATGTCTGAATAGTCCGTTCACTCTGCCCATCCGTCTGAGGATGATATGCAGTGCTTAGATTAAGCTTGGTTCCCAACTCTTGTTGGAAACTTTGCCAGGAATTTAGATGTGAAACGACTATCTCTGTCTGATATGATTGATACAGGCACCCCATGTCGTGAGACTATTTTTTTGATGTAAATTTGAGCTAGCTTGTTCATCTTATACTCCTCACGAATTGGCACGAAATGTGCAGACTTGGTCAGTCTATCCACTATTACCCAAATAGTATCATAACCGTGACTTGACCTTGGGAGCTTCGTGATATAATCCATGGTGATTTTCTCCCATTTCCATTCTGGGATCTCTGGTTGTTGCAAGTATCCAGAGGGTTTTTGATGTTCTGCCTTCACCTTAAGGCATGTAAGGCATTTTTCCACATAATGGGCAACAGATCGCTTCATTCCTGGCCACCAATAATCTTTCCTTAAATCCTTATACATCTTGTCACTGCCAGGGTGAATGGAATACTTAGACTTATGAGCTTCCTCTAAGATTGTATCCTGCAGTCTTCCAAAATTAGGAACCCATATCCTATTGTTGAACCTAAGGATATTATCATTTCCCATTGTCAGTAGCTTCAGTCTCCCAATCATTCTTTCTTTTACAATATGATTCTCTTTTAAGGCTTCTTGTTGTATATTCTTAACTTGATCTAAGAGACTAGTTTTAACCTCTATTCTGGTTGCACGAATTCTTATCTGCTACTATGTTTGTCTTACCTGGATGGTATTGGATCTCACAGTCGTAATCACTTAATAACTCCATCCATCGTATCTGACGCATATTGAGCTCCTTCTGCTCAAATATGTGTTTTAAACTTTTATGGTCACTTTAGATAGTGCACTTTGTACCGTAAAGATAGTGCCTCCAAATTTTCAATGCGAACACTATGGCACCAAGTTCCAAATCATGGGTTGTGTAGTTCCGTTCATGAATCTTCAACTGTCTAGAGGCGTAGGCAATCACTTTGCCTCTTTGCATGAGTACACATCCCATACCATAGTGAGATGCATCACAGTAGATGACAAAATCTTTTATTCCCTTAGGAAGTGACAGTATTGGGGCGCTACATAACTTATGCTTTAACGTGTTAAAGGCTTCTTCTGGTTTAGGTCCCCAATTAAACTTAGAGGCTTTCTGGGTTAGTGTGGTTAATGGTGTTGAAATCTTTGAGAAGTCTTGAATAAACCTTCTATAGTATCCTGCTAACCTGAGAAATCTTCTGATTTCAGTGGGATTCTTCGGTACTTCCCATTTCTTGATGGCCTCGATCTTTGTAGGGTCAACTTGTATTCCACATTCCTTTATCACGTGGCCTAGGAATTGCACCTCACGTATCCAAAATTCACACTTAGAGAACTTTGCATAGAGTTTTTTCCTTCTTGAGCAATTCAAGGACTGCTCTCAGGTGTTATTCATGTTCTACCTCGTTCTTAGAGTAGATAAGGATATCGTCAATAAAAACGATCACAAACTTATCAAGGTAAGGTTTACAAACCCTGTTCATGAGGTCCATGAACACTGCAGGTGCGTTGGTTAATCCAAATGGCATTACCAAAAATTCATAATGACCATACCTAGTCCTGAAGGCAGTCTTAGGTATGTCTTCTGGTGCAACTTTCACTTGGTGGTATCCAGACCTCAAGTCTATTTTAGAGAAATAGCTTGCCCCTTGTAATTGATCAAACAAGTCGTCGATCCTGGGCAAAGGGTATTTATTCTTTATAGTGGCTTTATTCAAGTCTCTATAATCGATGCACATGCGCATCGTCCCATCTTTCTTCTTGACAAACAAGATGGGTGCTCCCCATGGTGACGAACTAGGTTGGATAAACCCCTTGTCAAGCAACTCTTGTAGTTGCTTCTTGAGTTCTTGCATTTCTGTCGGGGCTAGTCTGTACGGCGACTTAGCAATCGGTGATGTACCGGGAACTAGGTCAATGCGAAACTCAACCTGTCTATCCGATGGTAGTCCCGGGAGCTCATCGGGAAACACTTCGGGGTATTCTCGTACTACTGGCACGTCCTCGACCTTCTGCTTTTCTGTAGTGTTTACGACATATGCTAAAAAGGCAACATAGCCTTTCCTTAGGCATTTATGTGCTTGTGCTATCGTGATGAGGTTCTTAGTCTTGTCAGTGTGGTCTCCCGATACAGTTAGTTGTTTGCCGTTGGGTAATCGGAGTCGGACGATCCTGTTGTCACATATAATTTCCGCATGATACGGTGTCAACCAGTCCATTCCTATGACTATGTCGAATTCTCCAAGTTCCATAGGCATTAGGTCTATAGGGATAACATGGTTGTTTAAGCTTATTTTACAATTCTTAACTATGTCAACTATCTCTCTTTGACTTCCATCAGCCATTTCTACTATAAAGGTATGATCTAGGGTTTGGGATGCCTGGTTCAAGTAAGGTCTAAAGGTAGTCGACACTAGACTTCTATTTTCACCGGAATCAAATAACACACGCGCATATACATCATTTACGAGATACGTACCCGTGATAACGTCTGTATTGGTCTTGGCTTCTTCCGTGGTGAGTGCAAATGCCCGCCCTTTTGGCTGATTTGGTTGTGTCCTATCATTTCTTTTAAGTTCGGGACATTCAGATCTCATGTGGTTAGGGTCTCCACATTTGAAACACTTCTTCTTTTCCTTGCATTCTTGAAGAGCATGACCCGTCTTTTTACAATTTGGACAAGGAAAACGACATTCCCCTGTTTGAAAGCGTTTGCAAATTTGACATTGAGGAAATGTTTTAGGCCTTCTAAAGTTGTTATTCCGGGTGTCCCCATTTCTTTCTTCCCACTTTCTTTTTGGTGCGGGAGATTCAGCCTGCCGCAGAATCATCTCGGCAGCCATGACGGCGCCAGCCTCAACAGTTTCTGCAAAAGTCTTGGGGGATTTGGATTTGATAAACACCCTCATTTCAGAGGGTAGACCCCAAATAAACCTATTGATCAGTTGTTCCTCAGTCAATGCTAAATAAGAAACCAGTCGAGATATGTCGTTGAAACGAGATAAATACTCTCGATAGGTTTTATTTCCCATTTTTAACTGAAAGAATTCCACTTCCAGTTGCTCGGTCTCATTGGGAGGACAATACTTAGCAAGAAACTTATGGATAAACTCCTTCCACTTCATCTCCTTAACCTTTTCTTTTCCCTCTGTTCGGACAACAATGTTCCACTAGTGAAGGGCTTCATCTTCAAACATATGTACGGCGACCCGTACTTTGTTGCGGCCATCACACTCACATATGTCTAATACTGACTCCATTCTGTTGAGCCAGTCTTGAGCTTCTAGTGCTCCCTTTCTTCCGTCAAAGGACTGAGGTTTACAGGACATGAAGTGCTTTTAAGTACATTCCTTTGCTTTGGAATATTCACCTTTTCCTTCTAGTGGCGTGGTTGCAATAGTGTTTTTCCTTTCGCCCATTCCTTCCCTTTGTACTGGCATGGAGGCTGCTGAGCTTTCTTCATGTCGTTCTCCAGATTGGTTAACATTACCGGTTTGTGCATTCTTCATTACCTTAGCCACTTCCACAGCTATATTGTGGATATCCTCAGTATTTAGACGCATGCTTGTACTAGACCGGGACCTGACACTATGAGAGGGAGTTCGAGTCCTATAAGAACCTTCCTCTCTCCTTCTGTTATTTTGATTATTTCTAGACCCTTGTTCATCTCTATGTTCAGACATTGTCTCCTTCTTATAGGAATATACTAGAGTTACTAGTACGTATGATACATCATTATAATATAACAACTATATACGTCACATAGATATATATACATACATATATATATATATATATATATATATATATATATATATAGCACATAAAAAGGCACAACATAGCTTACTTCTTCTAGCGTCACTCAATTGACTATGCAAGTACTTTTCCTGAGAACATGTTATTTGGCCTAGTCTGAGTGGGCTATTTAATCTTTAGAGAACTACTGGTTAAAGCTTAGGCATTCCTGCAATACCTAATTCGCTAAAACCTCGGGCTCTGATACCAACTGTGACACCCACCCTGTAACCCGGGTGATTGTGCATAATTGATACACTTACAGCGGAAACAAACTAAACTTTCATTAAAACTTATAATAGTCTGAATGCAACACTTTATTTATTCACAAACTTTTGGCAACTAAGAACTCCTTGATCTTCTAAAACTCCACAACTGTCAAGTAGTTCCTATAGCTTTCCTCATGACTCACCTGAGATAAGTATACTCAAAACGACGTCAGATATATACTGGTGAGCTCATACTATACAATTTTTATAAAGACAGACCACAGTTTACATTATATGCATACACAATATGGGCATGTGACCACATTATAGTCAGGTTGGGCCTCATTGAACCTTATAGGTCACATTTGACTTGTCACAAACCACCGTACAAGAGACATACTGGTCCTCCAGGTGTGTCCCCCTACGGCCGTCACATAGGTATGAGTGTGTGTCGCTGGACCTTATAAGCACGAAGTGCCTGTGGGTACAACACCTTATTACCCTATGCATACACAATATGGGCATGTGACCACATTATAGTCAGGTTGGGCCTCATTGAACCTTATAGGTCACATTTGACTTGTCACAAACCACCGTATAAGAGACATACTGGTCCTCCAGATGTGTCCCCCTACGGCCGTCACATAGGTATGAGTGTGTGTCGCTGGACCTTATAAGCACGAAGTGCCTGTGGGTACAACACCTTATTACCCTTCCCAGAGTGACACACTTCATTAAGCATAATAGGATCCCATATACCCCTACTGACACATGCATACTGCAGCATTCTCATTATTACCAGTTATGGACGAGTATACTATCACAGTTTAAAAGACAAGTATGATGACTCACCTGATTAGCAATTGCTTAACGGCCGCTAGTAATACTGGGTTATGTCTCAAGGTCCTGACACAATTACATAATCCTAGGTTAGGTAATGGTACACCTAACTAGTCATTATCATGGTTGGATATTGGTTAACCCTACCTTGTTTAAGCATGGGTGATCAGTCCATGCCTAACTAAGGCTAGGCTACCCAATACCCGCCCCTGACAATAACCCTAGTACCTAAAAATAATACTAACACTACTACTACTAATATATTATTACTAATAATAAAACTAATATTAACTACTAAAAATAAATAATAAATAACTAAACATAAACTTAAACGAGAGTATACCTCAAAACTATCTACGGCACGTTGATGTAGAGTTTCCCTACTCCTGCTCCTACTCGCGCTCCAAAAACGACTACTAACAACACCCAACGGGGTATCGTATACTCAGGATTCTCTATACTAGAGCATTCCCGTTAAAGAAACTGATACCTAAACAAACTACTGAGACTCTTATTTAAAGGAAGCAAGCAGGCACCTCAAATTATACCTGGCGATGTGGGATAAAAGTGACGTGCCTACCTGCCTGCTTGACCTGCTAGCTTGCTTGCTTATATATATTAATTCAGCTGCTTAACTCGTTTTTCTTGTATAACTTTTAAAATATGACGTTTTATAAAACGACGAATATGTCATTAGAACGAGCAGGGATAAAAGTGACGTGCCTACCTGCCTGCTTGACCTGCTAGCTTGCTTGCTTATATATATTAATTCAGCTGCTTAACTCGTTTTTCTTGTATAACTTTTAAAATATGACGTTTTATAAAACGACGAATATGTCATTAGAACGAGCATATTTTTATCTACGTTTTAACCTAAGTTTCATTAAAAACGGAGTAAGGTAAATAAAATAATATATTTAATTATTAATATTAACGGTCTCCTATATTAGCCAAGGTTTGTCAAGATATTTCACCTTTCACACAATTATCTTACTCGTTTAACAATATATGAAATATAAATTACATATTTCACACGTTTATAACCAGCACATTAAGATTCGGGGTATTACATAACTGATAAAATCAGAGGCTAATATCACAACACTTTGTATATGAGGGAATATGAGAGTGATGAGTCTTTTTTTTATTTCTTTCAAGATTGCAGTACATAACACAAAGGGAACATCCCTTTAAATAGTAAAGGAAAATACAAACGGCTATGCCTATAACTCGCATACCCTAAACAACTTATTCAAACTTAAACGTAAACTTTTTTTTGAACGGCAAGTTATTATATTCATCACCCAACAGACAACCACAAAGTCAGCTAGCAAGGTGCTAGAGTAAAAACATACAGATACATCACCCCAAATAAACTAATAGAGACATCACAGTTTACTCATTCAAAAAAACTAAATGACACCCATTTTTCCCATTCCAACCCTATACGCCTTGTTCTATGTTTATACCACAAGTATGTTATTGCTTGTAACTCCCTAAAAATTGCATCAATGAGCAGCTTCTTCCAGCGAAAATCAGTTCGTTACGGCCCTTCCAAATAATCCAGCAGGCTGCCAAAACGATTTCTTGCACGATTTTCTTCTTTGGTTCCGAGAGGTGCATATGGTTATGAATGTTGAGAAGGTCTTTAGCACCAAAAACGAAGATGTTTGGGGTCTTGCACCACAAGCTGACCTTATGCCATACCACAGCAGAGATGTAGCAAGCTGAGAATAAATGGTCTGCATCTTCCTCCCTTTCTGCGCATAATCTGCAAATCGTCTCGCCCTGATGTATGTTTCTCTTTTGCAGCCCCATAAGAGTTGGAAGTCGATCTTGTTCTAGGCGCCACCCGAAAATGTTTACTTTTTTCGGAATCCATTTGACCCAGTCGAAAGGGCGGTATGGAACTGAAAATTTTTCCAGCTTCGAGCGAGCTGAAGAAACTGTGAAGACTCCATCTTTGTTTGCCTCCCAAACCCACTTATCGTTCTGGCCCGATAACGTCACATCATTCAAAATATGACTACACCTTACTAGTTCGTTGCGTTCCGTGTTGGTGCTAGGTTCCCGCCTCCATTCCCACTCCCCAAGTCGCTCTGCCACTGAAACACTTTTCCTACTTTCAAGGATAAATAGGGCAGGGAATAAGTCTTTTAGTGGACACTCGCCCAACCACTTATCAATCCAAAAACGAACCAAAGTGCCGACCCCAACTATCCCTCTTATCTCTACACCCATGTTTATATTATTTTTCTCTAGCTCTTTTCCCAGCTTTTGAATGCCGTTCTAAACACCCGGAGTCCCAGCCTTTACTGGGAGATATGACCATGAATTTTCTTAGAAGTGGATCGCCGACACGACCTTCCTCCATAATTATAATTGACCCGTCTCTTTTTTAAATCTCGACCACCACTTCAACAAAAGACTAATATTTATATTATATAACGAGCCCAAACTGAGCCCACCCTTATCAATGGCACCAATGACTCTTTCCCAGCAAACCCAACTCATCTTGTTTTTCACTTCGTTGCCCCCCCCCCCAAAAGAACCGTATTCGAATTGCTTCTAAGCTTTCCAAAACACACTTTGGTGCTTTATATAGAGAGAAACAATATAATGGTAGACTATCCAAAACTGACTTGAGTAAAGTGACCCTACCGCCTATCGATAGGGTGTTTGATTTCCATTTTGACAAACGTGCTTTGAAACAATCGACAACATCTTGCCAATACCTCGCCTGATTCATGTTGGCGCCGACCAATAAACCCAATGTAACACCCCGAAAACGGGTTTGGTAATCAAACCACGTTAATATTAACGAACGGGTAAAATACCGTTAGCGGTAAAAAGTAACCCGGTAAATATTAGGATTTAAATAATTAAAACTAATGTTAATTAAAAAGAAGAATACACACTTTGAGAAACAAAGGTTTATTAGAGGCCCGGGTTAACGGGACTTAAAATAAAACGGGATATATACCCCAAAACTCACTAAGAAACTAGGAATATCAACCTAGTTAGTAAATTGTTTAGTAAAACAGTAAGGAGAAACTTGAGCTAATGATCCTCTTTAAAAATCCTTAAAACTACAAGGACCAAAAGGGGCCTAGTGTGAAAACATGATTTTAAGTGAAAGACTTAAAACACCAAAACACACACTCATGTGTGTGTTTGGTCGATTATCATCAGGAGCAAAAAAAGGGGCTCTCACAAAAGCCCTAAAACTCACAAGAACCTAGCAAAATCGAAGATGAATCAAGCTAAAATTTGGGGCTTTTAATAAAATCGTGATCACCAAGCTTGGGGGATCACAAGGTATGTTGAATTTTGATGTTTAGCGATATTTTGAATTTGTGATAAACATGCATGAACGAAATTCTTGTTTCAATGTTGAATGTTATAGTGATATTGATGTGAGTACAAGTCTAGGAACAAACCCTAGATGCAAACTTGTAGAATTGTGTCATAAACTAGTGATTAATCAACTTATCAAGTATGAGCTAAGTGGGTTTTGGTTGATTTGATGAAGTTGATGTTGTATTGGTGTTTATAAACATCATATTAACTAGTATGAATGAACTACTTGAACAAATTTGAGATTTTGTTAAGAATTCATAAGTGATTAGAAGTGGGGTTTGACACAAGAGTTATACCCATGGTTATGATGGTCAAAGTGTATATGTGCATACAATGACTAGAATTACATGTTGAATTATGGTTACTTGAGGTATGAATTAGATAACATATTAGTCGATATGGCATCTCAAAAGATGATGCTCACTAAGTGGTCGATAATGTGCCTAAATTAAACCATGTGAACTTGTTAGTGCATCCATATATGTAAATTGGTGGTTTGACTTTTAAAAGTCAAACCGACCTATGATAAGGTTCATTGAGAATAGTGGTAAAAGATTCATAAGGTGTGAAGGTCATGATCTTGAATGACTAATCTAACCACCTTGTGAATGAAAATGATAGTTTGACTCTTGACAAGCAAGATGGAGGCTTGTGGATGGAGCGGGTCAAACGGATCAAGAACGGAAGGAAAAGCGTGGCATGGATGCAAGGTAAGTGGAACTTACACACTTATGTAGACAACTTGTTTATTCCGTATGTTATAAATGCGATAACCATAATATCAAAAATAAGGATTTCCGTTAAGACTACCTTGCGGTGTAATCTAATAATGAGGAAAAAGGGTAAAAATGGAAATTGGTCAAGTGTCAACTAATGTGAATCGAAGTTAAAAAGGATACCCACGGCATAAGCCGTAATGGGTTGAATTTGTAAGAAAAGTGTTTAAGAGAAAAAGGATTTGGTAATAAAATCCGGGATGGGATGGATGGGTGAATCGGAAATCAAAAACCATGTTTTTGATTAAATAGGTAACGTTGGGCTTATAGGCCAACCGGGTCGAATGGTGGTGATAACACCATTTGACAATATCGACTAATGTGGTTGTCAAGTCTTATGTTATCAGGAGAGATTAGCAAATCAAAGAATTGCGTCGCTATGGATTTTGTGATAATTAAAGCGAGGTATAAATCGGGTCTATTTGTTGACCCGGTCCAGGTACGCTTATATGAATTTATATTTAAAAGTGCAAGTAAGGTCGAATATTTGTGAAGTCCTTCGTCGTAAAAGAATGAAGGATTAAAAATGACCATTAAGCCCTTGATGGGTAAACCGGGTAAACAACCCTTAGAGGTTGTTTAGAAACTTATATTATGATTTCGTAACCTTTAGATGCGTATAAGAGTTCTAGGCAAAAACATCGGTGGGTCGGATGCCTAAAAATAGACATTTGCGAATAAGGACTAGCCGAAGGGTAAAATTGAGAAGAAGGGGTTCATTATGTTAAAATCACCACAAAATTGTTGTGGTGGAATATATGTAGTCAATTTGATATGGAATCTTGAAGTGTCAAAAGAAAAGAGCAAGTGTTAGATTAAATTGTTAAATTCCCTAAACGGGTCAATACGGGTTATGTGTATAGCTTGTGTAATAGTCTCATATTTCATAAAAGCTATGTTTACGTGCCAAGGATTTGAAATAACTAGTAAACCAGGGTTTTAAAATGGTTTGGACACAAGTTGTTTGATAAAATCGTGAATGGGTCAAAAAGAGTGATAATCGATTTCAAGCCGAGAGCTTGAAATCTAAAATTTTTTAAACTCAGATGTCGGATTTTAACTCCATGTGATGGAGAATTAAATTACGAATGCGTAGGAAAAAGAGTCGCGTAAAACGGATGTGTAGATTAAAAGTTATACACTTTTTCATAAAAAGAATCGGAGCTGGGAAAATGCAGCATCTACTGCAAATCGTTATGTCCAGAGAGCTACCGTAAGTTACGGTCGCTACCGTAACTTACGGTAGAGAACAAGTCGTTACGGTGGTTTTATACTGTCTTACGGCAGCCCTTGAAAGCCCAGTGGCTACCGTAACTTACGGTGGCTACCGTAACTTACGGTGGCGCCCAGTTATTTTTGTTAAGTTTTGTTTCACGATTCCGTTTAAATACGTTCTAAGCTACGTATGACTAATCTAACTCACGTTTTATGAGTTGTAGGTAAAGTTATAGTACCGAAGGACGATCAAGCTCAATGAAGAACTGAACACGATCAAGAAACAAGCTTCCGCACGACGTCTTGTTGTTACCTTTAAATGACGAACCTATTTACATTATGTTGCAAACTTTTAAATTGTAAAAAGTTTTTAACAAACCCGTATTTCCGAAGTATATGTAAACATAATTACATGATCCTTTTCGCAAACTATACGTTAAACCTTTAATTAATTTAAAGGGTGTTACAAGTTGGTAATCAGAGCTCATGGTTGAAGTGTAGGTCCCTGTTTCGCGGAGGATTACGAACCTAAACCTTGTTATACAAACCTACTAGCGAGTGCGGAATCCAAGCTAGCAAGCAAACCGAGTTAGTAGCAAGTAGAGAAACAAACACACAAAGATTCACCGATTAACACTAGTCGTATTAATGCAATGAGGGTTTCGGTTACAAGCTCAATGTTTACAGAAGTGTTCTATAAACTCTCTAAGTGTGTGAGTGAGTTCTGGGCAGAATGCTCTCTAAGCTTCTATCTCTCGGGTGTGTGGGAATGGCAGAACTTCAGAACTAACTCACACTCAACACATGCATGGGTATATATACCCAGCTCAGCATGTCTGCTCGAAGGATTCGACAGATGGTCCGAAGGATCATCTGTCGACCACATGTTACACGAAAGATCAGCATGGACCTCGAAGGATCATCCTTCGAGGTCTAATGGTCGAACCATGGTCGAACCATATCTTTCGATCACCTCGAAGGATCAGGTGTATCCTTCGAGGCTATCCTTCGATCAGAACATCTTTCAACTGTTGTCCAAGTCACACCGGAGGATGGTTGACTTGGTCAACTTACAATACAAATCAGGACATCGTTTATATCAGACCGAATACAGACAAAGTACAGACACAAGTGCACCAACAAACTCCCCCTTGGCTGTAGCTTTGTCTTTGATCTCTAATCTTTGTCTTGTTCTTCTAAAAGTGTAGACTCGTCTTGAACTTCGACGGTCTTTGGTCTTCAAGTCTTCAAGACTCTGATGTCCTATCATGTCTTCAATGTCGGAGGATCTTCAAAGTCTTCACGTCTTGAAAGTAGAGAGTGTATCAACAAACTACCCGTATCATGTAGGAAGTGTGTTGACAAACTCCCCCTTAACATAAGCTCCCCCTTGAGTTATGCTCGTGAAAAGACTTTATCTTTATGAAGTGAGATCCTTGTGGTGTTGATGATGGCCAGCGGCAACTCGATCATCTTCATCTTTTGAGCGCCTTCTCGTCGTGTCTTCATTCCAAGGCTTGTCATCGACCATGTTCTCCTAGCCTTTAGAATCTGCACATGCAAGAAATCTAAACGCGTAATGAGAACAACTGCTTGGAATAGTATAAACAAATGACACACGAGTGACCATGTCAAAATCAAACACCGTCCGACAGTTTGAAAGTTTAATAAATTTATCAATTTTAAATTCTAACTTTCAAAATCTGCAAATTTTGACCGTTTATGAAGATTTAGTCAGTTCGGTTTTCAGTCAGGTTTCAGGTAACGAAGACTTGAGCTCCAACATCGTACGATCGAAAATAAAACAGAAATAAAATCTTTTTGGCTTTTATAAAGTTTATATTAAAACACGGATTTTAGGCGTGTTTTTGAAATTAAAAGATAACAATTTAAAATCCTTTGAGTGTTATCAAACGACATCACCGCTAATGTCGTGCTGATATGCACCAAACGACGAAACTGTTTAAAAGAAAAACAATAAAAGTTAAGCAGTAAATAAATAAATATATACAAACATTCTTTTTGCGAGTTTCGAGGGTAAGAGAATCATATCAGTGTACGGTCATGCCAAAACACTCTTGTTGTTCAGTTAGTTAATATTAAGATAAGCATCCTATAACAATTATCGGTATTGTTGTCCACTTAAGCTCAACTTATCAGATGTAATCATGGCGAGGGGATACGTTAAGGTATGATTTATACTTACCGACCGGTGTTCATCCACATCACGACACATTCCCGTATCAAGGTATGCACGAGTGTTCATCTTACCGGTGAGTATACCGATTATCATCTGTTTGACCGTATAAATTGTGAGATACTCACTTATTTTGATTTGAAAACAAGTCCTTTGTGATATAATCACTTATTGATGAGGAACTTGATTTTCGTATGCATGAGGGCACAGGTGCAAGTCCGTGAACAGGTCAGTACTTCCGTACAGCAGAGAGACGAACTTGACACCCGGATAAATGTGATATTTTATCACTTATTTGATTTGGACATGTGATTGTTTATCACTTATTGAGGTCGAATGCAGTATGTAATATGTACACGTATGTATAGTATCATGGAAGATCTAGACTTGCGTCCCCGTTATTTTTCGGTAAAAGATACAACCATGATACCCAGATGATAAGCAGCATAAAGACCGAATATCTCAGAACCTCGGCAATCTATCAAACGAAATTTCGGTACTAAGACCATATGCCAATGAATGGTTCCCACCTGATCTTCAGTCGATTAAGATTTATATCACCCTGCACACTTTAAAATGATTGTGAGCCTACCGATACATCTTATATAGAGCTGCTTATCGTTTTGCATTTAAGGTTTAAAGAGGTTTGGATAGACCACTGATGTACTATCATTTTCTCTTTTGCTCGCCAGGAAACTCATTTTTGTTTTTCTATTGTTTTTGTGTTTTTGAATTTTTCGATGTTTTTGGATTTTCCGATTTTTGGATTTACTCCCCCTAAAATCAACAAACTAAGATAAATTTAAAAACACAAAGGTATTTACAAAAATGATTTTCCGATGTTGGTTTACTCTTGTGCTTGACCTTAATGCCGTTTACCAAAATTAAGTTTTATCAGAAAAGATTTAACAAATTTTGGAAAAATGAGTTGGCATGTCGGTAAGCGGTGCGAACCATGACAACATTGATGAGTTTCACATTGAAACAATCACGTGTGAGGTGATATCCGAGATCAACGTGTCAGGTCAAAGAGTGCTGTACGAGATAATAACAATTCACAAAGCAGCTAAAATATCGACAAGTATAGGAGAGATTAAGGATTTAAAGGCGTATCCTGCAACTGTTCCGTGCATTGCAAGGAATCTAAGCACTCCCCCAACTTAATATTCACCCGGTGTGAACTTCAAGGTCGAATGTGCAGCTACTGAGAAATCTCTTGACAGCAACAAGCTCATAAAGCTCCGGGTCCGGCTGGTCTTCCACATTTCACCAGCGAAGGTCTTGACTTTCTCTTTCAGAAATGGTGTGCGGATGTTCAATCCATGCAAAGGCATCGGCACACATTTCATTTTATTCGTTCCTGAGGACCCGATCAAAACCAGAATGACCAAGTTTTCGGCACGTTCTTCATATGGTCGAATTTTGCAACTTCATTCAGCCACATTTTCTTTTCATTCCTCTCTCTCCATCAAAGGCAACAATTTCTTCTGTCGCCTGACTTGTGCAAGGACATTCCACTATCAACAATCCTAAGACTATCAATAGTTCCTCCTGGAACTTCCTGCACACTCACTCAGAGATTAGTTGGAGAGGGGGACCCAAGCCATTGTGGTCTTGGGTCTTCCATTTTCATCAATGACAATAACTTCTTGTCTTTGATGGTTTGTAAATTGTGATGGTCCCCCTGATTCAGTAACCGATTTAGGTTTCCATGTCTGTTTTGTTTTATCAGTGTCATTCTTTAAAATTTTAACTTCATTACAGTTTGAAGTTTTTGAATTTGTTGATTTTACAGAAACAGATTGTTTTTGAACCACATCGGTTTTAATTGCTTTTTCAATCCTTTTGACCTGTTGGCGTTTCTGCTTCTTCTCCCTTTCTTTTACAAGTCGGGGATCTTGTTTTGTGGAAGTAGATGGCTTACGGTCAGTCTTGTCACGGGGATCATCAACCTTCCCTTTTTGCTTATGAAGGTAAGGGCAATTTCGAATTATATGCCCAATGGTTCCACACTCAAAACATGATCTTCGTTCAACATACCTCGAAGAATCATGTGTTCTCTTAGCTGATGATGTTGAACCTTGTGAACTCGAGGTACTAGGCTTTGAGCTGTTTTGTTCATTCCTTTTCAAAACAGTAGCTTTCTTGACAAAATCTAAGTTAGATTTATTTTCAAACGTTTCAATTTTGTCCGTTCCCGTCGATTTCACAAAGTTAACATTTTTCTTCTTCTTTTGATTCGGCTTCTTCTGGACTTGAGCCGGTGCTTTACCTTTGGGTTTGGTGTGATTTTGCTGTGTTGGCACTGTTGGCAATTTCTTGTTGCCAAATTGCTTTCGAACTTCAGCCTTTGGGATTGGAGGACACTGTGTAACTGTAACATGTGGTCCTTTCTTCCCCAAAAACTTACTTGTCGAATTTTCAAAGACTTTATCGATTAAGGATTGATTAACGTTCTTAATAGGAAAATCTTTGTCTGAGTAAATTTTATCATCACCAACCAAAGTGTACAGCAAGGTCACACTCTCCGACTCCTTCTCAGACGAGGACTCAGTTGCAACAGTCTTAGCGGGTGTGACAGGGGGATCACATAGAATGTGATTCTCAAGAGGTATGTCCTCATTTTTGACTACCGCATCAGACTTTGCTGGAGCAGCATCATCAGATTCATCATCTGAAGAATCAGCATCCTCAACCTCAACTGGAGGATCCTGTTTCTGTTCAGCAGTTACAGATGTATCTGCTGACACATCCGAATCTGAGGATACTTCTTTCTGGTATCCGAGTCCTGCTGCAAACTCCTTCACATCAAGAGGAACAGATGGTTCGAAGAACACTCTATCCTCCTCATCAGGCATGGCATCATAATTGTGTCTGACTGGTGGTGGACATTTTTTGTATCCTATGCATGTGACATCCCGTTTTTCTTTCTGAACGTCAATGATGTGATCCAACACGTAGCTAGAGCTCAAATAGCTGTCTAGCTTGAGTTGGATTGCCTCACTTTCCGTTTTTACACAGACCATTTCTTTTTGCATTGCCTCAAGACGTGAGATGTACAAATTAATGTCCGTTTGTTTTCTGGAAACCATTTTAGTCAATTCAGTTTTGTCTTTCTTTAATGTCTCAATCATTGACTTAAATTCCTTTTCATGGTTTTCATAAAACATATTGGCTTCTGTGCATTTTGAAAGATCCACAGTCAACTTCTGATTGTGGATGAATGTCACATCATATTTTTCTTGCAAAGCCTCGTGTTTGCTTTGCAATGCACACCACTCAGCATTCAAGGAATCATGTTTGTCTTGCAAGTCAAACAAACTAGCTTGTAAAGCATCATGTTTGGCTTGCAACTCAGACATGCTTGCCTCAAACTCAGCACATTTAGCCTGCAAGCTATCACAGTTATCACAGTTTACAGCAATGGGTTCATCGACACATACCTGACTTGAAGAACTGTCGACATTAGCCATAAAGGCTGAATGGAGAGAAGACGAAGTACAAGCAGCTTGATCCATCAGAACAGATCTTCTTTGAGTTTCTGCTGCAGCTTCTTCCAAAAGTTCATCAATATCAGCATCAACTGAGACACCAGATGTCTCACCCATATTCTCATCGCCTGACCCAGATGAATCTTCATCAACACTTCTGCTGTACCCAGAAGAGTCTTCATCTTCAGACGATTCACCACCACTGGCGGAAGATTCTCCACCAATGGTGTTAACTACATCCTTCACAACTTGAGCAAAGCAAGCTGTACCATTAGGACCATCACCACCAAACTGGATTGACCAGTCGCAACCTTCATCCATCTGAACTACAAGTGCCCGGTTGGCTTGATTGTTGACAGGCACTAATGTACGTTCATTATTTCTGTTCTGGTTCTGCTGGTTGCCCTGGTTTCTGAAGGGGTTCTGGTTTCCATGCTGTGCTGGCTTTGCACATTCCCGTTTAAAGTGACCCCGTTCACCACAGTTGAAGCACCTTACTGCTTGTTTATCGAACCCATACTTGGTGTCTCGCTTACTTTCCAAGCTGGTTCTGCCAGTACTTTCCATCCAATCCTTTGCTCTTCTCACAGCACTAGCAAAGGCCCACTTGATATCCATCAAGTCCATCTCTTCTTTATCTATCTGCCGATAGTCTTCCTGTGTCAGATTAATGTTACCAATCTGACCTTCTATCAACCCACAGTACGCGCTCACTATAGTGTTAAGTAGCTCCATGTGTTCCTTGGCTACTTCTACACTGACTTTGGAGAAGCTTGAAGTGTCGAGCTGTACTGTACTTGGCTTTGATTGTTGACCAGCAGATGATGTTCCTCCATAACATGCACGTTGTTGTTGAGCAGGAGGAGGTGGAGGTGGTTGGATTGGATTTCCAAATATGTCTGTGGTGGGAGGTGGCTTAACAGGAACTTGTATTGGATTGCCAAAACAATCTGTACTTGTGACAAACGCCGTTTGAATTGGAGCATGTGAACCAGTTCTTGCAGACGAAGAGCTGGAAGTTCCATAATACACTTCTGGATTCTGTGGCAATGGAACTCTCTTCGCCTTCAATGTTTCCTCCTGATCCTTGTTTTCCAAAAGCTGCACGAAGTCGTTAAAAGTTGTAGTTCTCAACGCTCCGTTATACTTAAGGATTTCCAAGAAACTACTCCATTGAGGAGGTAAGGCATCAGCAAACTTCTTCACCACCTCTGCTTGAGTTGTTGTAACTCCAAAATTGTTCAACTCAGTAAGCAGGTGATAGAAACGACTTGTCATGTCTCCCAGAGACTCCTTATCCATGCAAGCGAAGCTGTCAAATTCTTTCTTGAGTAGGTCATGACGCAGCTGACGTGTTGCTTCATTCCCTACTCCTCTTGTTTTCAACCCGTCCCACAACTTCTTAGTTGTCTTGAAGCTGACAAACTGGTGATAAATATCCTTGCTCAAAGCCTGGGTGAGAATGGCGTATGCTTTCTTTTCCAGATCATACGTTTTCTTTTTATCTTCGGGAAGATCAGCAAATGACGCAGTCTCTGAAGCAGCAACCTCTATGGCTTGATCGAAATCTGTGGTGAAACGTATCCACAGTTCCGTATTTTGACCAAGAACATATGTTTTAAACCTCTCAGCCCATCCTGGATATTCATTCAAACTCATCAGTTTTGGGGGTCGATTCAAACTTCCTGTTTCGCTTTCGCTTAATAAGATACTTTGTACACTCGGAGTTTGACCCGTTACTAATGCCCATTGATTTGATGGTAAAGCATTTGCTTGTGAAGATGTAGATACTGGAGATTCGGCCCATGATGGTGATAGACTTGTACACGTGTATTTTCCACTATCAGGAGCCGGTGTACCCCACCATGAAGGAGTAACTCCTGAACTTGTATATTTACCACTATCTGGAGCAGGATTCCACCAACTCGGATTCATCTTTGACAAGAAAAATAAATTCTAAGTGAATAATCCGAGAGATCACACAACCGAAGGTTCCTGGTCGAAAGATCTGCAATCACAGAAAGTTGTTAACAATAAACAGATCACAATCGAAAGATATAATCTTGTTCGAAGGATCAGCAGTACTCGAAGGATTACTGTTGACTCTCGAACAATGATCTCGAAAGATTCAAGAACTCGAAGGATTCCCTTTTGAAAGATCCTTATCTTTCGAGTCAAATCCCTATCTTTCGGACACTTATCTTTCGAATAGCTAACTTCCGAAGGATCACACTTGTTCGAATGATCAACAGTGTTCGAAGGATCACTGTTGACTTTCGAGCACTGGCTTCAAAAGACTCAAAATCTCGAAAGATTCACACTTGAAAGATCCTTATCTTTCGAGATAAAACAACTATCTTTCGAAAAGATTCCCTGATCGAAAGATATGTTTCGAACTTCGAGGGACTACTCGAAAGATGTTTATCTATCGAGCTGTCACTGATCGAAGGATGGTCTTTCGATGTCGAAGGATATCTTTCGAAGTCGAAGGATATCTTTCGAATGTGCACTGACACACTGACACAGATGTGACGGGTTGGTGAAAAGGTGATGGGTAGGTAAGTCAACTTTCGGCAGAATGGTATGGCAGGCTGACAACTTTCCCACCAACCAAGATTTTCAAAGGTAATTTACCCAAAAAGGAAAACTTAACCCAGAAACCGGTGACCGGAACCTTAACCGGAATATTTGCCGGAATTCACCAAAACACTCAAAAACAAGTTTTCAAGTTACCCAACCCCACTTTAAACACTCCCGGTTAGTTTAGACACGTTTTTACTCAAAGAAAAAGCAAGAAAACCAGTAAAAACAGGTGCAAAACCAAGTGTTTCAACACACCAAAACTTGTAAACAACCCGGTTTTAAACAAGGTAAAGAGCGAGGCTCTGATACCACTTGTAGGTCCCTGTTTCGCGGAGGATTACGAACCTAAACCTTGTTATACAAACCTACTAGCGAGTGCGGAATCCAAGCTAGCAAGCAAACCGAGTTAGTAGCAAGTAGAGAAACAAACACACAAAGATTCACCGATTAACACTAGTCGTATTAATGCAATGAGGGTTTCGGTTACAAGCTCAATGTTTACAGAAGTGTTCTATAAACTCTCTAAGTGTGTGAGTGAGTTCTGGGCAGAATGCTCTCTAAGCTTCTATCTCTCGGGTGTGTGGGAATGGCAGAACTTCAGAACTAACTCACACTCAACACATGCATGGGTATATATACCCAGCTCAGCATGTCTGCTCGAAGGATTCGACAGATGGTCCGAAGGATCATCTGTCGACCACATGTTACACGAAAGATCAGCATGGACCTCGAAGGATCATCCTTCGAGGTCTAATGGTCGAACCATGGTCGAACCATATCTTTCGATCACCTCGAAGGATCAGGTGTATCCTTCGAGGCTATCCTTCGATCAGAACATCTTTCAACTGTTGTCCAAGTCACACCGGAGGATGGTTGACTTGGTCAACTTACAATACAAATCAGGACATCGTTTATATCAGACCGAATACAGACAAAGTACAGACACAAGTGCACCAACATGAAGGGTAAAGTGTTCGGTTCGAGACTTGATCGCAGATCCGGTAAGTACAAGTATGTTAATGGTCTGGTATGATTAAAGTGTTGTGAACAACACATAAGGTGTCGTGTAATACACGTTACACCAACAAAAATGATTAGTATAGTTAACGAAATCACGTGCAGTAAAAAGCCTTGTATTGCAATACGTGCATTTATTAATGTAGAAATTACTAACTTTTGTAAATGTTTAGTTGAAGGACGCTCGCATCTGAAGATGACGAGAGTTGAACGAATTGTGGATATGACGGTGGAACGGTCTGAGGTATGACAAGCTGAGTATACTCACCAAGGACCTAAATCGCGTAACGACCGCGAACAAGGTTAATGGCAAGGAACGCCCGTCGGGGAAAGCATTACCAGGTGCGTGCTTTTAAATATAATCGCACAAATAGCGATATGCAACAAACATGTAGAGAATGATTGTTGCATATGTAAATTAGAAACTTGGAAAAACTGAATAGAATACCTATCCAGGATATTATTTCCAAGAAAACTAAATAGAGGCATTACTTACATGGGGCGTGATGTGAAAACTATAAAAAGGTCGTGTGTGTCATGTGTTAATCGCTTACTCTGGCCAAGTAAGTAGTGGCATATGATACCATGAGTTTCTTATAGCGGACACATTTACATCCGATGTAGTAAGGACGGGGTTAATGGGACAAAATAAAAAGTACCCAAATGAATCAGATAAGCAAAATATTTGATCATAATGTAAACGCACAGCCGAGTGACGGAAGCGTACTATATTAGGATAATGAGCCCGAGAGAAGGGACAAAGAAACATGTAAAATGATTAAGACATGCACTGGGAGGGGGTGTACTTACACTCGAACCCAGAGAATGCAAACATGTAGAATGATTAAGACATGCACTGGGAGGGGGTGTACTTACACTCGAACCCAGAGAATGCAAACATGTAAAACGATTAAGATATGTATTGGGAGGGGGTGTACTTACACTCGAACCCAGAGAATGCAAACATGTAAAATGATTAAGACATGCACTGGGAGGGGGTGTACTTACACTCGAACCCAGAGAATGCAAACATGTAAAACGATTAAGATATGTATTAGGAGGGGGTGTACTTACACTCGAACCTGGAAAATGCAAATATGTCTCTTAACGGGCCGTTTTTGTAAAACGTCAAACCTGAGGACAGAGTCGAAATATAAAAGTGAAGCGAGGTCTTCATGCATACTGGGAGGGTTGCAATAATAACGACTTCGGTAAAACACCCGGTGAATGGGTAGGAATTTTAACGCATGTGTAAACCAAGAGACGTGAACGGAGGTTAAAAATCAAAAGACTTAGATTATGAGTTATGATTATCAAATTTCGTAAATAGAAATTTTGAATAAATATGTTCGACCAATCGAGGTTGAACAGGTTGAATAAAGAATAAAGTTGATTGCTTATAAGTGATGGATTCCACGTTAACAAGTCAAACAGGTGGAGTATAATAAAATGTCGGATGGCACAAATAAGCGCTAGCCGGATAAAGGTAGCATTAGTTGCAAAAGAGTAATGAGCCCGGTGATGGGACATAACCAAATAAGAATACATGCAAACCAAATAATAGTAAGCATAAGAAGAACTGATGCATAAATGACGTGAGAAGTCATAAAGTCGGAAAATTGTCCGAAAGAAAACAATTGTAGCCATGAAACTACAATCAAGGTTAACAGAACCTAAGCTTGAAACCAAATGATTCTTCAAACAAAAACAGGGCGCCTTGACATCAAACATGTATTTTAAGAATGACATGAGCAAGGAATAATCTACGGGATCAACATAACCTTTGGGGTTATGAACACTGGAAAGGTCTACGCGACTAAAACGACCCATGGGTCAAGATTAGAAAGAAATAAATTATAAGGACTTCACCTTAAAGAGGTGAAAGTCTAATAAAACAACCCATAATGCTAAAACGGGTTAATTAGACAAAGCGAAGGAATCAATTGAGGATCCTCGCATAAAACAAAGACTGTAAAAGAATAAATTTGGACTGTCAATATCCTGGTATGGATAATTGACAAGAGCTAAAGAGAAGATGCTAAACTAAAACTTCAGTTTTGGTAAGAAATAACGTTCTTACAAATATGAATTCTGATAGACATATAAATAGTAAGCATGAAAGTATAAGTCTTGACACTGATAGGCGCAAGACGATATATTCGAAAATGTGATACTTTTTGAAAATAAAAAGTTAAGATATAAAATTTGGCATGACGTGACATAATCACGGTCAAAAAGTGCAATGTGAAGTCTAATCACATTAGAGCCGAACGACGAATATTGCTAAGTTAATTAAACTAGTGGAAATAACGAGATTACGTTATTTCAAGTTGCATTATGTTATATAAGATACGTAGATGATTAATAACCAAAAAGATATTACCATACTTTTCTGGTGATACTAACAATCGGCTAAGGTAACTGAATCTTAAATTTCTGCAAATTTGGGCATGCTTTGGCCAGTCTCCAGCACCCCACTCCCACCCCAAATGTTTCAAGTTTGTTGTCATAATGTTGTCATAATTTTGGATTACTAATATATAGTTGTACAAATAATGTGCGTATGGTTTGGGAGATTTGGATGAGAAATCCAAGGGTCGTTCGCATGACATTGCCCGCTGGATTAAGTTGGGTTTTGGTTTGATCATGTGCTAGTTTGGAGCTCATATTATTTCTCTTTATATAAGAATCTTTATTGTTCAAAATTGTTTAGACTTTTGTCAGATTAATTAAACTTGTTGAAATACTTTAAGGTGAACTATAGAGTATTAAGGACTCCTGGCTGGTGGTGGACACAAAACCTACTCCCACAAAAACATACAACTTTCTAAACCTACTAGATATTTTTTGGCAAAATATATATACTTGAATATGAAATCAAGAATCGTATTCGTAAAGAGCGTTCAGATATGATACAGACGCAAGCCAATAACCACATTATGACTTCCCATAGTCTCACTATATGGATTGACATAAAGACAAAGTACCATTTCCTATATTGTTCATTTAGTAACATCTGCAGGAAAATTCATGTAACTACTCCTAGTTTCCTACTTTAGTTCACTCACTAATTACAAACATTCTTAACACAAAGGATAAACTACTTCTTATATATATTGTAGCTTACATATGAGGATTAGGGGCGATACCAAAAATTGCCTTTGATGCACTTCATTTGAAGTCGATTACAAGAAATTTCTAAAATGGTAAGAGAGGTGAACTAGATACCAGCTCTACACTCATTCCAACTGGAGTTAAGCAGCAGACCTGGCAAACTTCTCTTTCATTGAAATCTGATTACATATAGAGTCTCACGTCATAACCTGATAAGTAGGATCTACCACGGTCTGCTTCAGTGCAACGTTTTTTCATAAAAACATAAAGCCAATTCAAGGTCACTGATACGACCATAATACCCAGCTACCTCCACCACTTCCAGGTTAATGTGTATGCTTAATCCCACGTGTTATTTTCCTAGCTGTGATCACAGGCATCCTCCAGATCAGCTGCCACATGGTTAAAAACAAGATGAGTAATTTGCTGATAAAATTTCCACCTCATGTTTGGTTTAATACTTTTAATACAAATAGGCTTAGTACACATTTACTTAATCAACAAACAATACTCCTTTATAATACAAACGACAGACACGAAACTACACAAAGAATCTAAAATGGAAAAGAAATGAATGTGTCAATAAGGCACTGAAATTAAACAATAGAAATATAGTCTATGAAAAATACAACACCGAACAGGTTGGAATTCGAGGATTAATTGAAAACTTGCGGATGAAGCCAGAACATCAAATTGATATGTAACGAAATATAAGGAGCAGCTTAATTATATTTAATTAAGTTAATAGTTTATTGGCTTTCTTATTTTGAGTCGTATTAGGAAGCTTAGACGCCAAGGTTAACTAGTATAAATAGCTGGATTAGTTTTACTTTTCAGTTGTAATCTATCAATCGTATTTTTAATAATAAGAAAAAGAGTCGTACAAATTGTACAGCTTCTGTGTGTAGAGTTTTATCTTGTGGGTTGGGATCGAAGGCCAGTTTTTGAAGAACTGGTATTAAAGCCAGTTCCAGGCTCTAAGAAGGCGTCTCGTTTACAGTCAAGAAGGGAGGTATTCAACGTTAGCAGCCAGTTGAAAACCTTTAAATTAGAAAAACATCATGTCTGATTTTCAGGTGGAAATCGGTGGAATCAAGTATCTTAATCATCAGAAGTATAGCTCATGGTCCACTAGCATGACGTTACACTTGCAAGACAAGGACCTATATGAGGTTGTTAACGGTGCAGAGACAATGGTGCCAAGAAATTAACAGTGTGGACGGGGCGGTCCATAAGTGGAAGATTAGAGCCAGAAAAGCCATGTTCCTGCTTAAAACTACTACGGACAAAGAATTGTTAGCGCACTTCCAAGGCTGCCTGGGACATTCTTGCTTAGTTATTCTCGAAGAGAAACGACACTAAGTTGCAAGTACTTGAAAACGAGTTAATGTCCATTTCTCAACGAGAATTAACAATCCACAGACTTTACCAAGGTTAAAACCCTTTGCCCAAAAATCAGCGAATTGGATCCTCAAACAAGAACCGAAGAACCACGTATGAAAAGGATAATGATACAAGGTTATGTAATCATTTCTGTTACACCAGCGAAAGTACTCAACTGATATGTTTGTCATGTTTGAGATGATGGACTAATCAAAGCCAGCCTTAACTCCGATAATGTCAACACGAAGATATATGTTGATGAAAGGAAAGAATTAGAAAACCCAACTGAGTGTAGAAAGATCGTGGCTAGTTTGATTTATAACCATAACCAAACGGGATATAGCATTTAGTGTGGGTGTATTAAGCCGTTATATGTTATATGCGGAACCCACGCAAGCCTCATACGTATGTTGGCTGAAGAGTATTGAAGTATGTTAAGGGAACAACTGATTACGGAGTTGAGTTCAAGAGGGGGCATAATATCAAATTAATAGGGTCCCGCGACGCAGATTATGCCAGTGACCCAAGTACTAGAAGGTCAACCACAGGTTATGTATTTCTGGTTGGTAGGAGTGTTGTCTCATGGTGTAGAAAACGTTAGCCAACTGTATCTCTTTCAACAACCGAAGCTAAGTACAGATCAGCAGCAATGGCAGTGCAAGAAACTAGTCTAGGTAGTTCGGCTAATGGGAGAATTAAATCAGAAGATTGCATATAAAGTTAAGTTGTTTTGTGATATAACTGATCGGCTATTCAATTAGCTGAAAACCCAACTTTCTATGCTCATACCAAGCATATTTAAAGTTGATCATCATTTTGTTTGAGAGAAAGTTTTACAAGGATAAGTTGATCTGATGTATGTGGAAACCAACCAACAAGCAGCTGATGTTTTGGCAAAGGATTAGCGAAAGCGAAGATGATCAAGTTGTGCACGAAAATGGGGCTTAGTAGAGTCAAAGTTGAGAAGGTTGGTGAAAAATACAACACCGACCAGGTTTAAATTTGAGGATTAATTGAAAACTTGCGGATGAAACCAGAACACTAAATTGATAAGTAGCGAATTTCTAGGAGCAGAATAAAATGAATTTATTTAATTTTATTGTTTAATTGCTTTCTTAATTTGAGCCGAGCCACCATGGTTAATTAGTATAGATAGTTGGATTAGTTCTACCTTTCAATTGTAATCTATTAGTCATATTTTTATTAATCAGAAAAAGAGTCATGCAATTTGTAAAGCTTCTGTGTGTCGAGTTTAATCTTGTGGGCTAGGTCAACAACGATGTCTGTGTTTGCAGGCGTGGGTGGTCTTTCACCAATCGGTTTGGCCGGTGACCGGGCTTGTGTAGTATTCATTGAAGTTTATTAATCTTTGTTTTATTAATTTAAGTCAGTTAGGATTAGTTATATTTTATTCCTATTTGTTAGGTGGGATAATTATAAAAGAATGTTTGAGTTAGAGTCAAATAAGGAACTTGTATCCCAAGGTACTTGTATCCAAGGTTGTACCCTTATATATAGATCGATAGGCAGAGGGTAAAATAGAGTGAATAGAATACATCGAGTCTTGTAATTTCGTTTTACAGTTTCATTGATAATAAAAGAAAAGGCCGTCGTGAGGATTGTCCGCCTCACAAAAATCCGTGTGTTCGCTTGTTCGAAATCTCGATACCGTTTCTAACATTTGGTATCAGAGCCTGCCTCACTGATTCGGGGCTCGATATTGCTGCTGTGAAGATCGAAAGACTGCTGTGTTTTCCAGAGGGAATATCACGAGACTGCCTTGCACAGGTTGAAGTCTGATCGTGAACTGGTAGTCCAAGAAACCAGCGGCTGAAGTGATATCACAAGGTTGTTGAAGCCTGATTGTGATTAGAAACTTGATTCTAGTAATCACAAAAATTGCTCCAGCAGTGCAATGGCTGATCGAGAAGGAGCGCAACCAAATAACGCCATGGTGATTCACGAGAGAACTGGTTCGTCAAATCTCGTTTGTCTGAAGTTAACAAGCACCAATTATAACACGTGGACGGTGATGATGGAGGCGATACTCGATGCCCAAGAGTTGTGGGAAGCGGTGGATCCGGTGACCGGAGACGCCGTTGATGCGAAGAAAAACAAAGTTGCACGAGCCATAATATATTCGGCACTTCCGGAAAATATTTTATCACAGGTTGCTACAACCCGAAGTGCAAGGGATATTTGGGAAGCACTCCGGGTGCGATTTCTAGGAGCCGATCGCGTTCAACAAGCCCGTTTACAATCTTTGAAGCGGGAACTTAATCAATTAAAAATGAAGGAGACCGAAACCGTTGAAGAATTTGCTGGAAAAATAGGGGAAATTAGCAACAAATTCAGAAGTTTGGGAGCCACGCTCGATGACAAGGATCAAGTTAAAAAACTTCTTGATAGTATGCCTGATAAATTTATTGCTATAGTGGCTACCATCGAGCAAGTGGCTGATCTCGGGACTATGACGGTTGAAGATTGTATTGGTAGGCTTAAGGCATTCGAAGAACGAATAAAGGGACGAGAAGTTGCGGCCGAACTAATGGGAAAGTTAATGCTTTCTAATGTTGATTCTCAATTCCAACGAACAAACGATCAAGATCGAAGAAACCAATCTGGTAGAGGACGTGGTAATAACTACTCTCGTGGTCGAGGCCGTGGTCGAGGCCAAGGGGGTGGTCGTGGACGTGGTCGGAATCAACAAAACAGTGACAATCGCAACAATCAAGCTCGTGGCAACAATGATAATTGAGGTAATCGAGGAGGTGAAAACGGGAACGAGAGAGGTCGAGACAAAAGAAACATAACTTGTTACTCATGTAATAATGTTGGTCACTATTCGTGGGAATGTACTCGACAAGCTCAACCGGAGGCAAACTTAAATCAAGTCGGTAATCAAGCGGGTAATAATGGGCCGACACTTATGATGGCATCGATTTCTAACCCGGAAATCATGCTAAATGAAGAAAAGGTGCACCCGAACGCATACGCAAATGAACCGAAAGATGATTCAGTTTGGTATTTGGATAATGGGGCTTCAAACCATATGACGGGTTTGGAATCAATTTTCACAGAACTTGATAAAAGTATAAGTGGTCTTGTAAAATTTGGCGATGGCTCGAAAGTTAAAATTTGTGGAAAAGGATCTATTGTATTCAATTGCAAGAACGGGGAACAAAGGATAGTTAACGAAGTGTATTTCATTCCGGAGTTACAAAGCAACATTCTAAGTCTTGGACAAATGACGGAAAACGGAAATAAAGTTTGGATGGAGAATAACCACTTATGGGTGTATGAAGAAGATGGAAGAGTTCTAATGAAAGTCCCGCGAGCACCGAACCGACTATACAAAATCTCTCTTCGTGTTGGATCCCCGGTATGTTTTTTATCCTCCATAATGAACGAGCATGGTTGTGGCATGCTAGGCTCGGGCATTTAAATTTTCAATCAATTCAGGATATGAAAAATAAAAAAATGGTGCGAGGTAAAATACAAACTATAAAAGGTGAACATATTTGTGACGCTTGCATGTTAGGAAAACAAACTCGTGACCCGTTTCCTAGACAAGCGTCTTATCGTGCCTCAAAACCATTAGAGTTAATCCATACTGACTTGTGTGGTCCGATTAATCCACCTACTTTGAGCGGCAATCGATATTTTATATTATTTGTGGACGACCACACAAGATATGTATGGTTTTATACATTAAAAAATAAGAATGATGCTTTGGTATTTTTTAAGAAGTTTAAACAGGAGGTCGAGCTTCAATTTTCACTAAAAATAAAGGCGTTAAGAAGTGATCGTGGTGGCGAATTTTTAAACGGGTTATTTGCATCGTTTTGCAATGAAACCGGGATTCGAAGATATTTTACCGCGCCATACACGCCACAACAAAATGGCGTGGTGGAAAGGCGAAACCGAATGATTTTGAACACCACGAGGAGCATGATGAAAGGCATGGGCGTACCGCAAAATTTATGGGGTGAAGTGGCGTTACATGCCGTTTACATCTTGAATCGATCTCCAACAAAAGCTTTAAAAGATATGACTCCGTATGAAGCATTGAACGGGAAGAAGCCAAATATTAAACACTTACGTGTTTTCGGATGCAAAGCATACATGAAAGTTCCCTCGGTTAATACTACGAAACTCGATGATCGTAGTAAATTACTCGTTTATATTGGTAGTGAACCTGGTTCAAAGGCGTATCGTTTATTCGACCCAACGAATAAAAGATTACACGTTAGTCGTGATGTCAAATTCGAGGAACGAACCAAGTTTGATTGGGCAGGTTTTGGAAATTTTTTACAAACTGGTACTGGGCCAGAATGGACCCAGTTTCAGATCCAATATAATTCAGATTTAACACCTCCTTTAGAGCCCAACGATGGAAGTGATGATCAGTTTGGGCCTGCTAGTGCAGCCCATGAAGATAACAATGCAGTCCAAAACGAAGCTAATGCCAATACAAATCCTATTTCTAATCTGGATTTTGAGCAGGAAGTTATGAATGAAGGGGAAGTTGAAGAAAATAATTCTCCAGCTCTTAGAAGGTCGTCGAGGAACACGGTTTTACCAAAACGCTTTGAGAATTATATAATGTTACAAGAACAAGAACCTATTGCAGTCGATGATGAACCCGCAAGGTTCAACGATGCGAAAGACAAAATCGTTTGGCAAGAAGCGATGAAAAGCGAGCTAAAGTCTATTGAAGAAAACAAGACTTGGTTTTTATGCAATTTACCAAAAAATTCGAAGGCTATCGGCGTCAAATGGGTATTTAAAATTAAGCGGGACGCGAATGGCGATATAATAAAACATAAAGCTAGATTAGTAGCGAAGGGGTATGTGCAAGAACACGGTGTAGACTACGAAGAGGTGTTCGCTCCAGTCGCGAGAATGGAGACAATTCGTTTAATTCTAGCTTTGGCGGCTCGTAATAGTTGGCGCGTATTCCATTTAGATGTCAAATCGGCATTTTTAAATGGAGATTTGAAGGAGACGGTTTTCGTAAAACAACCTGAAGGTTTTATTATTCCGCGTAAAGAACACATGGTCTATCGATTAAAGAAGGCATTGTACGGGTTACGCCAAGCTCCGAGAGCTTGGAATGAGAAGTTGGATGCGACTTTGAAGTCTTATGGTTTCATTAAGTGTGCACGTGAACCGGCGGTTTATAAAAGAGTTGCTAATGGCGAGCTAACCATCGTTGGTATTTATGTTGATGACTTGATCGTGACGGGTTCAAGTCTTACGGAAATTAATAGCTTCAAGGAGCAAGTGAAAGGTAAGTTTAGTATGCAAGATCTCGGTTTACTTACTTATTATTTGGGCCTTGAAGTTTCACAAGAGCATGATCGAATTACATTGAAACAAGCGTCGTATGCGAAGAAAATTCTGGAACTTGGTGGGATGTCTGATTGTAATCCTACTCGTTATCCTATGGAGCATCGGTTACAGCTAGACCGAGACGAAAGTGGCGAAGAAATAAATGCTACTGATTATCGAAAATTAATTGGGAGCTTACGGTATTTGACACATACAAGGCCCGATATAAGCTTTGCGGTTGGTTTAGCTAGTCGATTCATGCAAGAGCCAAAATTATCACATTTAAAGGTGGTAAAACATATTTTACGTTACATAAGAGGAACCATTGATTATGGGTTAAGCTATGAAAGAAGTGGTAGGATGGAACTAAGAGGTTATTGTGATAGTTCACATGCAACAGATCAAGTTGATGGAAGAAGTACAACCGGCATGGTATTTAATCTCGGTGAAGCATTAATATCATGGAACTCTCAAAAGCAACAAACTGTGGCGCTTTCTTCGTGCGAATCGGAGTTTATGGCGGCAGCCACAACGGCGTGTCAAGCATTGTGGTTAAGATGATTGCTTAGTGACTTAACAGGTCGTAAAGAAGAAACGGTGTTACTACGAGTAGACAATAAATCGGCTATTGCTCTAATTAAAAACCCGGTGTTTCATGGTAGAAGCAAACACATAAACACGAGGTTTCACTTCATTAGAGAAAGTGTTGAAAAGGGTGAGATTCGTGTTGAGCATATTGATGGAAATGAGCAACGAGCCGACATACTAACTAAAGCCTTACCCCGAAGTAAAGTTTGAAGAAATGCGAAAGTTACTTGGCATGATGGACCTTGGTGGAACGCACAAAGATTAAGGGGGTGAATGAAGTTTATTAATCTTTGTTTTATTAATTTAAGTCGGTTAGGATTAGTTATATTTTATTCCTATTTGTTAGGTGGGATAATTATAAAAGAATGTTTGAGTTAGAGTCAAATAAGGAACTTGTATCCCAAGGTACTTGTATACAAGGTTGTACCCTTATATATAGATCGATAGGCAGAGGGTAAAATAGAGTGAATAGAATACATGGAGTCTTGTAATTTCGTTTTACAGTTTCATTGATAATAAAAGAAAAGGCCGTCGTGAGGATTGTCCGCCTCACAAAAATCCGTGTGTTCGCTTGTTCGAAATCTCGATACCGTTGTTTCGTTTCTAACATTCATTGGCCGTTCAAAAAAAAGAAGTTATTGTTTATATACAATAAGCAAACTTGTTTGGATCTCACTAAGATCCATCATTAATGGCGTATATAATGCCCAATCTTTTTCGCCAAATGGCCAAAGTAGGATAAACAAACTCATTTTCCACTACTATTAAGATCACACGTTCCACTCACACCATTCAGCGAAATGACGAAACAAATTTACGACTCAACTGAATATGTTCATTAAAACGACCAAGATTAAGTACCTGAAACTTAATTTTCAGCAAGCTTTAACCAAACAAGTTAACCAAGAAGACTATCATCGCCCTATGCGTCAACCCAAGAAGACTATCATCGCCCCATGCTCTTACTATCATCAAGAATTCCTCCACTGTAGCCTTTGGACGGTAAATGTTCAATTCAGGATTACGAAAGTAAGGAATAAAACAAGATACAAGAAATCATTTTTTATCCATGAATACCCTGCACCAATGAAATTTGATTCAAGCCTTGAATTCTTAGTGAGTTTTAAAGTTATTCTTGAACCCAAGCAAGATTTGAATCAAGTATCTCGATTGATTGAAGACTAAAACATTAATTTATCTCAAACTTTCTTAGAGCAAGCGATAGCCCTCGATTATAACATTAACCATATGACATGAGTTATAAATGACGAGATGCTCAAGAACTCTTCATCAATTACCCATTGGTTTGATCATTGACACTAACACACTTCAAGATGAAAGCTTTAAGAAACTTAACCTCCATGACCATAGTCGAGGGCACGCTAGGAACATTCATAGACTGTAACCTAAATGAAAGTCTTGTTTTCTTATTAAAGATTGTGATGGAAAACAAAGTTACTCGAATGATCACTAAAATTCTCTTCATCCCCCATTAATTAAGTTAAAGAAAAATTTTGAATGATCACTAAAAGTCTCTTCTCAGATAATCATGTAACCTTCGAGTGCTCGTCCAAATTAAAGGAAGTTTCGAAATATTCAATCATAGGGCTGTTGTGGTGACACATCTCCATAATTGATGCATCGCCCCGTTGCTTGAAAGTGCAACTTTGGTTTCAACACTATCTTTTCCTTTCTTTCAGTATCTTTGATGTTGGTGCACTTGTGTCTGTACTTTGTCTGTATTCGGTCTTATGTAACGATGACCTGATTTGTGTTGTAAGTTGACCAAGTCAACCATCCTCCGGTTTGACTTGGACAACAGATTGTATGTTGAGAGATGTTCTGATCGAAGGATGATGTAGAGATCGAAGGATAATTTGGATCCTTCGATCTCATCGAAAGATATGCTTCGAACGATAGACCTCGAAAGACTATCCTTCGAGGTCCCTGCTTATCCTTCGAAAGCATTGTATCCGAAAGATGATCCTTCGGCCCATCTTTCGGATCCTTCGAGCAGACCTGCTGAGCTGGGTATATATACCCATGCATGTGTTGTGTGAGAGTTAGTTCTGCCATTTTACACACCAAGAGATAGAAGCTTAGAGAGCATTCTGCCCAGAACTCACACACACACTTAGAGAGTTTATAGAACACTTCTGTAAACATTGAGCTTGTAACCGAACCTTCATTTGCATTAATACGACTAGTGTTAATCGGTGAATCTTTGTGTGTTTGTTTCTCTACTTGCTACTAACTCGGTTTGCTTGCTAGCTTGGATTCCGCACTCGCTAGTAGGTTTGTATAACAAGGTTTAGGTTCGTAATCCTCCGCGAAACAGGGACCTACAAGTGGTATCAGAGCTAAGGCTCTTAACCTTGTTTAAAACCGGGTTTTTACAAGTTTTGGTGTGTTGAAACACTTGGTTTTGCACCTGTTTTTACTTGGTTTCTTGCATTTTCTTTGAGTAAAAACGTGTCTAAACTAACCGGGAGTGTTTAAAGTGGGGTTGGGTAACTTGAAAAATTGTTTTAAGTGATTTTGAATTTTCCGGCTATATTCCGGTTTAAAATTCCGGTGACTGGTGTTGAAGATAGGGTTGTCATTTTTGGCAAACTTTCAAAGTTGGTGGTGATAGGACAGCCTGCCCATACCTTTCTGCCGAAAGTTTGACCTTACCAACCTGTCACCTTTTCACCAACCTTTCACATCAAAGTCAGTTGTGTCAGAGCCTCTCGAAAGATATCTTTCGACATCGAAAGATCATCCTTCGATATCTTTCGATCAAGAAGGGCTCGAAAGATTTATATCCTTCGACCCGTCCCTCGAAGTTCGAAATATATCTTTCGATCAGGGAATCTTTTCGAAAGATAGTTGTTTTATCTCGAAAGATAAGGACCTTTCAAGTGTGAATCTTTCGAGATTTTGAGTCTTTCGAAGCCAGTGCTCGAAAGTCAACAGTGATCCTTCGAACACTGTTGATCATTCGAACAAGTGTGATCCTTCGGAAGTTAGCTATTCGAAAGATAAGTGTCCGAAAGATAGGGATTTAACACGAAAGATAAGGATCTTTCAAAAGGGGAATCCTTCGTGTTCTTGAGTCTTTCGAGATCATTGTTCGAGAGTCAACAGTAATCCTTCGAGTACTGTTGATCCTTCGAACAAGATTATATCTTTCGATTGTGATCTGTTTATTGTTAACAATTTTCTGTGATTTCAGATCTTTCGACCAGGATCTTTCGGTTGTGTATCTTTCGGATCTTTCTTACTTAGCATTTATTTTGCTTATCTATCATGAATCCGAGTTGGTGGGGAACTCCGGCTCCAGACAATGGTGAATATACAAGATCAAATGTCACTCCTTCATGGTGGGGTACATCGGCTCCAGACGATGGAAAATACACGAATACCAGGTCATCTCCTTTATGGGCCGAGTCGCCGGTATCGACATCTTCTCAGGGAAATCAATGGGCTTTGGTATCGAATCAAACTCCGAGCATTCAAAGTATTCTACTAAGCGAAAGTGAATCAGGAAGTTTGAATCGACCTCCAAAGTTGATGCATTTGAATGAATATCCAGGATGGGTTGAGAGATTTAAAACATATGTTCTTGGTCAAAATACGGAACTGTGGATACGTTTCACCACAGATTTCGATCAAGCCATAGAGGTTGCTGCTTCAGATTCTACTACGTTTGCTGATCTTCCAGAAGATAAAAAGAAAACCTATGATCTGGAAAAGAAGGCATACGCCATTCTCACTCAGGCGTTGAGCAAGGATATCTACCATCAGTTTGTCAGCTTCAAGACAACAAAGAAGTTATGGGATGGATTGAAAAACAGAGGAGTGGGAAATGCAGCAACACGTCAAATGCGTCATGATCTTCTCAAGAAAGAATTCGAAGGCTTCACTTGTATGGATAAGGAGTCCTTGGGAGATATGACAAGCCGATTTTATCATCTGCTTACGGAATTGGATAATTACAGTGTAGTGACAACTCAAGCTGAAGTTGTGAAGAAGTTTGCTGATGCTTTGCCTCCTCAATGGAGTAGTTTCTTGGAAATCCTGAAGTACAACGGGGTGTTGAGAACCACTAATATCAACGAATTCGTTCAACTGTTGGAAAACAAGGATCAGGAGGAAACATTGAAGGCGAAGAGAGTTCCATTGCCACAGAATCCAGAAATGTACTGTGGAACTTCCAATTCTTCGTCTGCAAGAACCGGTTCACATGCTCCACTTCAAACAGCGTTTGTCACAAGCACAGATTGTTTTGGCAATCCAATACAAGTTCCTGTTAAGCCACCTCCCACCACAGACATGTATGGAAATCCAATCCAACCACCTCCACCTCCTCCTGCTCAACAACAACAACGTGCATGTTATGGAGGAACATCATCTGCTGGTCAACAATCAAAGTCAAGTACAGTACAGCTCGACACGTCAAGCTTCTCTAAAATCAGTGTAGAAGTGGCTAAGGAACACATGGAGCTGCTTAACACTGTAGTGAGCGCGTACTGTGGGTTGATAGAAGGTCAGATTGGCAACATTAATCTGACACAAGAAGATTACAGGCAGATTGATAAAGAGGAGATGGACTTGATGGACATCAAGTGGGCCTTTGCGAGTGCTGTGAGAAGAGCAAAGGATTGGATGGAGAGTACTGGAAGAACCAGCTTGGAAAGTAAGCGAGATACCAAGTATGGGTTCGATAAGCAGGCCGTTAAATGCTTCAACTGTGGTGAACGGGGTCACTTTAAACGGGAATGTACAAAGCCAGCCCAGCATGGGAATCAAAATCCCTTCAGAAACCAAGGCAATCGGCAGAACAGAAACAATGATCGTACCATGGTACCCGTCAACAACCAAACCAACCGGGCACTTGCGGTTCAGGTAGATGAAGGTTGTGACTGGTCAATCCAGTTGGGTGGTGATGCTCCAGATGGAACAGCATGTTTTGCTCAGATTGTGAAGGAGCTAGTTCACACCAGTGGTGGAGAATCTTCTGCCAGTGGTGGTGAATCGTCTGAAGATGAAGACTCTTCTGGGTACAGCAGAAGTGTTGATGAAGAATCATCCAATTCTGGTGATGATCATGTGGGTGAGACATCGAATGCAGCAATCGATGCAGATATTGATGAACTCTTGGAGGAAGCTGCAGCAGAAACTCAAAGAAGATCTATTCTGGTGGATCAAGCTGCTTATACTTCGTCTTCTCTCCATTCAGCCTTTATGGCTAATGTCGACGGTTCATCAAGTCAGGTATGTGTCGATGAACCCACTGCTGTTAATTGTGATGAATGTGCTAGGATGCATGCTAGATGTGCTGAAATGGAGAAAAGTATGTCTGAGTTGCAAGGCAAACATGATGCTTTACAAGCTAGTTTGTTTGACTTGCAAGACAAACATACTACTGTGAATGAGAATCTGAGTGACTTGCAAAGTAAGCATGACGCTTTGCAAGAAAAATATGATGTGACCTTTCTCCACAATCAGAAATTGACTGTGGACCTCTCTAAATGCACAGAAGCCAACATGTTTTATGAAAACCATGAAAAAGAATTTAAGTCAGTAATTGAAACGTTAAAGAAGGATAAAACTGAACTGACTAAAATGGTTTCAAGAAAACAAACTGATATTAATTTGTATATATCTCGCCTTGAGAGTATGCAAAAAGAGATGGCTTGTGTGAAAACCGAAAGTGATGCGATCCAACTCAAGCTAGACAGTTATTTGAGTTCTAGCTATGTGTTAGATCACATCATTGACGTTCAGAAGGAAAAGAGAGATGTCACATGCATAGGGTACAAGAAGTGTCCACCACCAGTGAGACATAATTATGACGCCATGCCTGATGAAGAGGACAGAGTTTTCTTTGAACCTTCTGTGCCTCTAGATGTTAAGGAGTTTGCTGCAGGACTTGGATACCAAAAGGAAGTATCCTCAGATTCAGATGTGTCAGCAGATACATTTGTGAGTGCTGAACAGAATCAAGATCCTCCAGTTGTGATTGAGGATGCTGATTCGTCTGATGATGAATCTGATGATACTGTCCCAGCAAAGTCTGATGCTGTAGTCAAAAATGAGGACATACCTCTTGAGAATCACATTCTATGTGATCCCCCTGTCAAACCCGCTAAGACTGTTGCAACTGAGTCCTCGTCTGAGAAGAAGTCGGAGAGTGTGAATTTGCTGTACACTCTAGTTGGTGATGATAAAATTTACTCAGACAAAGATTTTCCCATTAAGAATGTTAATCAATCCTTAATCTGCAAAGTCTTTGAGAATTCGACGAGTAAGTTCTTGGGAAAGGCAGGACCTAAAGTTACAGTTACACAGTGTCCTCCTATTCCAAAAGCTGAAATTCGAAAGCAATTTGGTAACAAGAAACTGCCAACAGTACCAACACAGCAAAATCACACCAAACCCAAAGGTAAAACACCGGCTCAAGCTAACAAGAAGCCGAACCAAAAGAAGAAGAAAAATGTTAACTTTGTGAAATCGACGGGAACAGACAAAATTGAAAAGTTTGAAAATCAATCTAACTTAGATTTTGTCAAGAAAACAATTGTCGAGAAAAGAAATGAACCAAGCAGTTCAAAGCCTAGTACCTCGGGTTCACAAAGTTTAACATCATCGGCTAAGCGATCACATGATTCTTCGGGGTTTGTAGAACGAAGATCATGTTTTGAATGTGGAACCATTGGACATATTATTCGTAATTGTCCATATCTTCATAAACTGAAAGAGAAAGTTGATGCTCCCCGTGACCACAATGACCGTAGGCGATCTGTTTCTGTAAAACAAGATCCCCGCCTTGAAAAAGAAAGGGAAAAGAAACAGAAACGCCAACAGGTCAAAAGAATTGAAAAAGCGATTAAAACCGATGTGGTTCAAAAACAACCTGTTTGTGTAAAACCAGATAATTCAAAAACTTCTAACAACAAAGAAGTTAAAATTTTAAAGAAAAATACTGATGAAACAAAACAGAGCTGGAAACCAAAAACGGTTGTCAAATCAGGGGGACCATCACAATTCACCAACCATCAAAGACAAGAAGTTATTGTCATTGATGAAAATGGAAGACCCAAGACCACAATGGCTTGGGTCCCCATCTCCAACTAATTCATTTGAGTTCATGTGCAGGGTGCTTCAGGAGGAACTATCAGTAGTCACTGGATTGTTGATAGTGGGGCATCCAGGCACATGACGGGCGACATGAAGCTTCTCTACGACGTTAAATCTATTAGAGGAGGTTATGTTGCTTTTGCTGGAGATAAAGGTGGATACATAACGGGAGAAGGAATGATATCTAACGGGTTTGTCAGCTTTGACAAGATCAATTTTGTGCAACAACTTGATCACAATCTTCTCAGTGTTTCTCAAATTTGTGACAAGAAATTTTCAGTACACTTTGATGCTAATGGATGTTATGTGCTGAAACCCGGCTTCAAAATTCCAAAAGAATGGATTCTCTTGTCGGCTCCAAGGATAAATGATCTGTACGTCCTTGACATGAGCCAGGCTATTACTACGTCTGCACAAGCAACTTGTTTCGTTTCCAAAGCCACAGAAAAAGACACTATCTCTTGGCACAGACGAATGGGTCACATTCACTTACGCAAAATGAATCATTTGGTTTCAAATGAATTGGTGAATGGTGTTCCCCTCAAAAATTTCCATCTTCAAGACATCTGTGTATCGTGCCAGAAAGGAAAGCAAACAAAGAAGAAGCACCCTACAAAGAAGATCAACACGGTGGCAGTTCCTCTTGAGCGGTTGCACATGGATTTGTTCGGTCCTGTCAAGCACAAGAGTATTCGGGGTGATCAATACTGCCTCGTGGTTACTGATGATTATTCAAGATTTTCTTGGGTTGCGTTCATGGCACACAAGAGTGAAACCTTTGGCATTATTAAAAACTTGATCATTCAGATTGAGAATTTGTATAAGTTGAAGGTTAGGCGGATACGTAGCGACAATGGTACTGAATTTAAAAATCATTCCATGACGGAGTTCTGCACTTCAAAAGGTATTCTTCATGAGTTTAGTGCAGCTTATACTCCTCAACAGAATGGTGTCGCTGAACGTAAGAACCGCACATTGATCGAGACTGCTAGGACAATGTTGGTAGAGTCACAGCTACCCATTCCATTCTGGACTGAAGCTGTGGCCTCTGCATGTTACACATTGAACAGAGTCCTTACAGTCAAAAGACACAACAAGACCTGCTTTGAGCTTCTTCAGAAACGGAAACCAGATTTGTCTTATCTAGAACCGTTTGGAGCTCCATGCACAATCATCGATCCTAATGGAAAGTTTGGGGCAAGAGCAATTGATGGATACTTTCTTGGGTATGCCACCCCTAACTTACGAGTCTGGAATCTAGAGACTAAAAGGGTCGAGGAATGGTCTGAGGTCAGAGTACAAAGGCACACCTTGCCAGTCAAAAATCCGGGTCAACCTTGGATGTTTGAGTACGATGACTTTTTCAATTCGATCAATGTTGAAGTCGTTGAAGAAAATGCTGCGACTAGGATGTTTTTCGAGAGTGACAATGCAACAGTTTCACCGGTGGTTCGTCCGATTCTTGTTAATCAAGAACCATCTTCTTCGGTGAACAATAATACTCTCAACAATGAGGATTTTCATGATGCAAACGAATTGAACGAATCTTCAGAGGATGATGAATTTCTAGATGCAGATCAGGAAGCTCCTACAACAGCAGTTCATGGTACTTCAGAGGGTACTCCTCCAGTGGATGCCCACAGAACAGCTGAGGCTACTGCATCATCCTCTTCGTCAATTCCGGGTCTTGAATTGGTTGTTGATCTTAACCTCAACAATCTGGGTATAAATGTTCCAGTTCCAGATAATCCAGACACAAGGATTCATAATACCCATCCTCAACAAAACATCATTGGAAATGTGCGAAGTGGCGTTCAAACAAGAAACATGTTGCGAAACAACAACAATGCAGGCTTGTATGCAGCTATTCGAGAATCCGGGCAACAAAACGACTGGTCCTTCGCGTGTTATGTCTCACAAGAAGAACCAAGAACGTGGAAAGAAGCCTTGAAAGATAATGCTTGGGTTGAAGCAATGCAGGAAGAACTGCAACAATTCCAGAAGCTGGGTGTCTGGAAACTCGTAGAGAAACCTGCTGGATACAAGAAGATTGGTACCCGTTGGGTTTTCAAATGCAAAAAGGATGACCGCGGAGTTGTTATCCGAAACAAAGCACGTTTAGTCGTTCAAGGTTTTCGTCAGATTGAAGGGATCGACTACAACGAAGTCTATGCACCAGTGGCACGTCTCGAAGCAATTCGAATCTTTCTAGCCTATGCGTCCTTCAAAGGATTCAAGGTTTATCAGATGGACGTGAAAAGTGCATTTTTACATGGTGTGGTTGAAGAAGAGGTGTACGTCGAACAACCTCCAGGTTTTGAAGATCCTATCCATCCCGATCGGGTTTGGTTGCTCAACAAAGCTCTTTATGGTCTTCATCAAGCACCACGAGCTTGGTATGCAACCTTATCTCACTATCTGCTGGAGAACGGTTTTCGTAGAGGTCTTATCGACTGTACTCTCTTCATCAAAGAACAAGATGGAGATCTTCTTCTGGTACAGGTATACGTTGATGACATTATTTTTGGTTCTACTAATGATGTCTTGTGTAGGGAATTCGAGCGCATTATGCAGGATAAATTCGAGATGAGTGCTATGGGGGAAATGACCTTCTTCTTGGGCCTACAAGTACAACAAACGGAGTCTGGGATATTCATCCATCAGACTAAATATGTTGGTGACATCTTGAGCCGGTTCCAGATGTCTGATGCAACGCCCATTGGTACCCCATTGCCAACTAATCACGGAATTACTCCAGACTTGAAGGGAGAAGCTGTTAGCCCTTCTATCTATCGCGCCATGATCGGATCTCTCATGTACCTCACAGCATCAAGGCCAGACATAATGTACCCAACGTGCCTGCTTGCTAGATATCAAGTTAACCCGAAGGCCTCACATCTTGCTGCTGTTAAAAGGATTTTTCGTTATTTGAAGGCGTACCCTGACACCGGTCTGTGGTACCCTAGGGATAATAACTTTGAATTGGTAGCCTTCAGTGATTCTGATTTTGGCGGATGTAAAATCGACGGCAAGTCCACAACGGCTGGATGTCAGTTTTTAGGAAATCGCCTAGTCACATGGCAGTGCAAGAAGCAGACGTGTGTAGCTACATCAACATGCGAAGCTGAATACATTGCTGCCTCAAGTTGTTGCTCCCAAGTTCTTTGGATCCAACAACAGATGCGGGACTACGGTTTTGAATTCCTAACTACTCCTATTTACGTTGATAATTCTGCTGCTTTAGATATCACTAGAAATCCTGTGCAGCATTCAAAGACCAAACACATCGAAATCAAATATCACTTCATACGTGATTGCTTTGAGAAAAGGCTAATCGATGTTGTTAAGGTCCACACCGATGACCAACGTGCCGACTTATTTACCAAAGCATTTGACAAATCAAGATTTGACTTTTTATTATTGGTAAACGGCATTAAGGTCAAGCAAGAGTAAAACCAACATCGGAAAATCATTTTTGTAAATATCTTTGTGTGTTTTTAAATTTATCTTAGTTTATTGATTTTAGGGGGAGTAAATCCAAAATCTGAAAATCCAAAAACATTGAAAAATTTCAAAAACACAAAAACAATAGAAAAACAAAAATGAGTTTCCTGGCGAGCAAAAGAGAAAATGATAGTACATCAGTGGTCTATCCAAACCTCTTTAAACCTTAAATGAAAAACGATAAGCAGCTTTATATAAGATGTATCGGTAGGCTCACAATCATTTTAAAGTGTGCAGGGTGATATAAATCTTAATCGACTGAAGATCAGGTGGGAACCATTCATTGGCATATGGTCTTAGTACCGAAATTTCGTTTGATAGATTGCCGAGGTTCTGAGATATTCGGTCTTTATGCTGCTTATCATCTGGGTATCATGGTTGTATCTTTTACCGAAAAATAACGGGGACGCAAGTCTAGATCTTCCATGATACTATACATACGTGTACATATTACATACTGCATTCGACCTCAATAAGTGATAAACAATCACATGTCCATATCAAATAAGTGATAAAATATCACATTTATCCGGGTGTCAAGTTCGTCTCTCTGCTGTACGGAAGTACTGACCTGTTCACGGACTTGCACCTGTGCCCTCATGCATACGAAAATCAAGTTCCTCATCAATAAGTGATTATATCACATAGGACTTGTTTTCAAATCAAAATAAGTGAGTATCTCACATTTTATACGGTCAAACAGATGATAATCGGTATACTCACTGGTAAGATGAACTCTCGTGCATACCTTGATACGGGAATGTGTCGTGATGTGGATGAACACCGGTCGGTAAGTATAAATCATACATTAACGTATCCTCTAAACATGATTACATCTGATAAGTTGAGCTTAAGTGGACAACAATACCGATAATTGTTATAGGATGCTTATCTTAATGTTAACTAACTAAACAACAAGAGTGTTTTGGCATGACCGTACACTGATATGATTCTCTTACCCTCGAAACTCACAAAAAGAATGTCTGTATATATTTATTTACTGCTTAACTGTTATTATTTCTTTTAAACAGTTTCGTCGTTTGGTGCATATCAGCACGACATTAGCGGTGATGTCGTTTGATAACACTCAAAGGATTTTAAATTGTTGTCTTTTAATTTCAAAAATACCAAAAAGATTTTAGGCTTGTTTTAATATAAACTTTATAAAAGCCAAAAAGATTTTATTTCTGCTTTATTTTCGATCGTACGATGTTGGAGCTCAAGTCTTCGCTACCTGAAACCTGACTGAAAACCGAACTGACTAAATCTTCATAAACGGTCGAAATTTGCATGTTTGAAAGTTAAAAGGCTAAAATTGGCAAATTTATTAAACTTTCAAACTGTCGGACGGTGTTTGATTGTGACATGGTCATACGTGTGTCATTTGTTTATGCTAACTATATTCCAAGCAGTTGTTCTCATTACGCGTTTAGATTTCTTGCATGTGCAGATTCTAAAGGCTAGGAGAACATGGTCGATGACGAGCTTTGGAATGAAGACACGAAGGCACTCAATGAATGAAGGTGATCGAGTCGCCGCTGGCCATCATCATCACCACAAGGATCTCACTTCATAAAGATAAAGTCTTTTCACGAGCATAACTCAAGGGGGAGCTTATGTTAAGGGGGAGTTTGTCAACACACTTCCTACATGATACGGGTAGTTTGTTGATACACTTTCTACTTTCAAGACGTGAAGACTTTGAAGATCCTCCGACATTGAAGACATGATAGGACATCAGAGTTTTGAGAACCTGAAGACCAAAGACCGTCGAAGTTCAAGACGAGTCTACACTTTTAGAAGAACAAGACAAAGCTTAGAGATCAAAGACAAAGCTACAGCCAAGGGGGAGTTTGTTGGTGCACTTGTGTCTGTACTTTGTCTGTATTCGGTCTTATGTAACGATGACCTGATTTGTGTTGTAAGTTGACCAAGTCAACCATCCTCCGGTTTGACTTGGACAACAGATTGTATGTTGAGAGATGTTCTGATCGAAGGATGATGTAGAGATCGAAGGATAATTTGGATCCTTCGATCTCATCGAAAGATATGCTTCGAACGATAGACCTCGAAAGACTATCCTTCGAGGTCCCTGCTTATCCTTCGAAAGCATTGTATCCGAAAGATGATCCTTCGGCCCATCTTTCGGATCCTTCGAGCAGACCTGCTGAGCTGGGTATATATACCCATGCATGTGTTGTGTGAGAGTTAGTTCTGCCATTTTACACACCAAGAGATAGAAGCTTAGAGAGCATTCTGCCCAGAACTCACACACACACTTAGAGAGTTTATAGAACACTTCTGTAAACATTGAGCTTGTAACCGAACCTTCATTTGCATTAATACGACTAGTGTTAATCGGTGAATCTTTGTGTGTTTGTTTCTCTACTTGCTACTAACTCGGTTTGCTTGCTAGCTTGGATTCCGCACTCGCTAGTAGGTTTGTATAACAAGGTTTAGGTTCGTAATCCTCCGCGAAACAGGGACCTACATTTGAAATATAAATGAATTGTTCGACACCACAAGTACCTTCATCTTTTTGAAAAATGACCGGTGACTTCTACTTCCTTGAAGTCAATTGAAGAACATGCATTTGAAAGTGTCATCCGACATTCTACTCACCACATCTACGGGATTTTAGTCATGTTGATCTCCATTAACAAATACCTACCATTAAAATACAAAAAACCAAGCACATGAAAATACCAGCTTATATTTCATATGAGAAAAACATCACATAACGGTAACATAATACATAATGACTAGGTGTTCAACCACTTCATGGGTTTGTTTTCAGCACATTAATGGTGTATATTTTTTTCAAGGGAGACCAACATGACTACAATCCCAAAGAGGTAGGGAGCACAATGTCAGATGACATTATCATTCGCATGCTGTCATATTTGACCATCAAAAAAGCGACCAGTCATCTTTCAAAAAGATGGAGGCACTTGTGGTGTCGAACAGTTCATTTGGATTTTGAAGATAATGAAAGAAGGGAAAAGATATTGCTGCAACCAAAGTTGCGCTTGACAGCAAGGAACCGATACATCAACTGGGTTAACAGGGTGATGTGTCATCACAACAGCCCTATGATTGAAGATTTCCTAGTTTCCTTTAATTTGGACAAGCAATCAAAGGGTGCAATAACTAAATGGATAGAGTTTGCCATGTCGAAGAATGTCCAAAATCTTGAACTTAATTTAATGGAGGATGAAGATGGTTTCAATGATGATGGGAGAAACTTTGTTTTTCCCATCAAAATCTACAATAAAAAAACAAGGCTGTCATTTAGGCAACATTCTATGAATGCTCCTGACATGCCCTCTATCTTGAAGTGTGTTAACGTCAATGATGAAACCATAGGAGAAATGATGAAGAGTTGTCCGGTCCTCGAGCATCTCCACATTTATAACTCATGCCATATGGTTAATGTTGCGATCAAGGTCCGCTTGAGATAAATTATTGGTCTGGAATTCAATCCGTTGAGATACATGATTCAAACTTTGTTTGAGTTCAGGAATAACTTTAAAACTCAATAATAATCCCAAGGCTTGAAAATCGATGTAGGTTATCAGGGATAGAAAATAAATTGTTTCCAACAGATATCTTGTTGTATCCCTTACCTTCGTATCTAGATAATGCCAGTTATAAAGGCATTGGTTGGGAGTGGTTCTGAAGTTCAGTGGGAGTTGTATGTAGTCAAGATGTGATTCTGTACTCTTACATTATATGTAACAGTTAGACATCTGGGCGCCCTCGTTGATTCAAACTGGTGAAGTGTGAGGCCTTACCCAAACTTAGTGTGTGTTTGATTGGACCACTTTGATTCTGTGAATAAGAACGATAATGATTGAACGCCATGTGAGATTGAATCTGATCCATGTCTCATTGTTCAATTAATGTCTTTTACAGAAAGGATAGATGACAAAGATTGCCATAAGTTTATTGTCTTCAAGTAGCAAGCCGTTGCTAAAAGGAAGATACCTTGGTTAGTGACTTTAAAGTGTCATGACCTGTTGGGGCAGTTATGTGTAGCTAGAACACCGCTGGTTGTCTGCGTTAAGATCTTATCAGAGACCGTCGAAGTGGGAGTTGTTGGATATTTGTGTCCGGTTCGATAAGTCAACGCTGCCGACCGGGTCTTGACCCGTAAGAGTTACACCGTGGGCAACGAACTAAAATCCACTTAACTAATTTAACTGGTAATTACGAATGATACGCGGGTATTGAACTGAGAGACGGGTACGTGGACCGAGTGGGACAAGAACACTCGTCCATCGCACTTGTCGCGCACCTAAATCGCGGCCAATGGCATTACATGCAAAGGATCTTCTTGCCACTTGTCGCACACCTAAATCTTGGCCAATGGGATCGCATGCACTATGCATGTCCGCCACTTGGCAAACATGCATAGATCTTCTTCCATTATGTATATGCATGTTGGTCTTGAACTTTGGGGGTTGGAAGTCTTGAACCAAAACTCACACAACACATACAACCCCAACCGGCCAAGACCACCGCCGCCGCCGGCCAGGACCGCCGGCCATCGCCGCCGCGAGACCGCCGCTCACCTCCGCCGTTTTCCGACCATTCCCGCGTTTCGATAGTTCGTACAACTAGCACTTGTTCGTTGAACCTCGGTGTCTCAACCGGTTATTCACTAACCAAAGGTATATCTAAACCCCCTATGGTTGATGTTCTATTTCGTGTTTGCATGTTGGTGATCTTGTTCCATTATAGGTGCTCCTTGGTATAAAAGTGTTCGTGTTATTTTGCTACATACGCTTCCGTTGTTTAAAATGTATATATAGTTTTAAGTAGTTAAAGTTTATTTTGAATAACATATATATACATGTATTTTTATTTGTCAAAAAGTGATTTGACTAATCTTTGTAACGAAACAAACACATAGATAATATGAACCGGGTTCATAAAATAAAAGTAAAAATTATACCACGGATATCCTTCAATCTGTTAGTCATATTTTTATTAATGAGAAAAAGAGTCATACAATTTGTAAAGCTTCTGTGTGTCAAGTTTAATCTTGTGGGCCAGGTCAACAACGATGTTTGTGCTTGCAAGGCGTGGGTGGTCTTTCGCCAATCGGTTTGCCCGGTGACCGGGCTTGTGTAGTATTCATTGGCCATTCAAAAAAAAAGAAGGTATCGTTTATATACAGTAAGAAAACTTGTTTGGATCTCACTGAGATCCATCATTAATGGCGCATATAATGCACATTCGTTTTCGCTAAAGTAGGATAAACAAACTTATTTTCCACTACTATTAAGATCACACGTTCCACTCACACCATTCAGCGAAATGACGAAACAAAAATCCGACACAACTGAATATGTTCATTAAAACGAGCAAGATTAAGTACCTGAAACTTAAATTTCAGCAAGCTTTCACCAAACAAGTCAACCAAGAAGACTATCATCGCCCTATGCGTCAACCCAAGAAGACTATCATCGCCCCATGATCTTACTAACATCAAGAATTCCTCCACTGTAGCCTTTGGACGGTAAATGTTCAATTCAGGATTACGAAAGGAATAAAACAAGATACAACAAATCATTTTTTATCCATGAATACCCTCCACCAATGAAATTTGATTCAAGCCTTGAATTCTTAGTGAGTTTTAAAGTTATTCTTGAACCCAAGCAAGATTTGAATCAAGTATCTCGATTGATTGAAGTCTAAAACATTAATTTATCTCAAACTTTCTTAGAGCAAGCGATAGCCCTCGATTATAACATTAACCATATGACGTGAGTTATAAATGAGGAGATGCTCAAGAACTCTTCATCAATTCCCCATTGGTTTGATCATTGACATTAACACACTTCAAGATGAGAGCTTTAAGAAACTTAACCTCCATGACCATAGTCGAGGGCACACTAGGAACATTCATAGACTGTAACCTAAATGAAAGTCTTGTTTTCTTATTACAGATTGTGATGGGAAAACAAAGTTACTCGAATGATCACTAAAATTCTCTTCATCCCCCACTAATTAAGTTAAATAAAAATTTTGAATGATCACTAAAAGTCACTTCTCAGATAATCACGTACCCTTCGAGTGCTCGTCCAAATTAAAGGAAGTTTCGAAATATTCAATCATAGGGCTGTTGTGGTGACACATCTCCCTAATTGATGCATCGCCCCCTTGCTTGAAAGTGCAACTTTGGTTGCAACACCATCTTTTCCTTTCTTTCAGTATCTTTGAAATATAAATGAATTGTTCGACACCACAAGTACCTTCATCTTTTTGAAAAATGACCGGTGACTTCTACTTCCTTGAAGTCAAATTGAAGAACATGCATTTGATAATGTCATCCGACATTCTACTCACCACATCTACGGGATTTTAGTCATGTTGATCTCCATTAACAAATACCCACCATTTGAAAATACCAGCTTATATTTCATATGAGAACAACATCACATAACGGTAACATAATACATAATGACTAGGTGTTCAACCACTTCATGGGTTTGTTTTCAGCATATTAATGGTGTATATTTTTTTCAAGGGAGATCAACATGACTACAATCCCAAAGATGTAGTGAGCACAATGTCAAATGACATTATCATTCGCATGCTGTCATATTCGGCCATCAAAAAAGCGACCAGTCATCTTTAAAAAAGATGGAGGCACTTGTGGCGTCGAACAGTTCATTTGGATTTTGAAGATAATGAAAGAAGGGAAAAGATATTGCTGCAACCAAAGTTGCGCTTGCCAGGAAGGAACCGATACATCAACTGGGTTAACAGGGTGATGTGTCATCACAACAGCCCTATGATTGAAGATTTCTAATTTTCTTTAATTTGGACAAGCAATCAAAGGGTGCAATAACTAAATGGATAGAGTTTGCCATGTCGAAGAATGTCCAAAATCTTGAGCTTAATTTAATGGAGGATGAAGATGGTTTCAGTGATCATGTGAGAAACTTTGTTTTTCCCATCAAAATCTTCAATAAAAAAACAAGGCTGTCATTTAGGCAACATTCTATGAATGTTCCTGACATGCCCTCTACTATGGTGAGGGAGATAAAGTTTCTAAAAACTCTCATCTTGAAGTGTGTTAACATCAATGATGAAACCATAGGAGAAATGATGAAGAGTTGTCCGGTCCTCGAGCATCTCCACATTTATAACTCATGTCATATGGTTAATGTTATGATCAAGGTCCGCTTGAGATAAATTATTGGTCTGGAATTCAATCCGTTGAGATACATGATTCAAACTTTGTTTGAGTTCAGGAATAACTTTAAAACTCAATAATAATCCCAAGGCTGGAAAATCGATGTAGGTAATTAGGGATAGAAAATAAATTGTTTCCAACAGATATCTTGTTGTATCCCTTACCTTCGTATCTAGATGATGCATATTAAAATTTCTCAGCCTCTTTGAATGCACCATTCAGTACATGCTACCAGCGATTTCTAAAAGTATGTTCCTATCAATTGAAATCAAGAAGCAGATGCAATTAAAGATCAAACTCCTCAGTAAAAGATATTCTAATTCCAGCTTCATGTACAATCATCAAGATTCAGGGCTGCTGTTTTTGTGTTTGCGGTTCACTTTACCATTCCCCATGCTTGCATAACCTTTCTATCTGGTTAGCCTCCCGACTCTAATCCGAATCAATTCTTCGAGTGTTCTTTCTACAACAATATTTGATCAAAGGGGTGACTAAGGAAGTGTTAGACATTGCTTTTTGAAAGTGAAAGACGATTGCTTTGTTTTCAAGTAACATATACCCAACTAATTTAGTTTTTGTGACTTTGTGTATTGTGTAGTGTCACTAACCGATTATTTAAGGTCAAATAATCAATTTTGGATGCGCTAAGAATACATATAGTTATAATTAGTTACGTTAGCTAAACAAGTTAGTTAGTTAGTTACATCTTGTCATCTGAAGAACAGAAGAACACTACAATTGTGGTTGCTACTTGCTTCAACAAAATTGTATATTTCCGTAGGCTCTTTATTTACAGAAACTATACTTTATTATTATTATTATTATTATTATTATTATTATTATTATTATTATTATTATTATTATTATTATTATTATTATTATTATTATTATTATTATTATTATTTCATCAAATGTAGGTTCATTAAGATTGTTGTAAGAAATTTTTTTTTTTTTTTTGTGATTTTTACATATTTTTAGAGCTCTGGTTTACTTTTGTTTTCCTTTTTGAAGCACGTTATTTGTACTTTCGATTTCTATTTGACATGGTTAAGAAAAAAAAAACCTAACTAATCATGTTTCAGCAGATTAGTAAACAAACACATTAATAATCAGTAAACAAATAACTTCTGTCGTAATTTTAAATCAACAGAACTAGTGAAATTTTTGTTTAAACAGTCAACAAACACATAAATAATCTGTAAACAAACAACTTCTGTTGTAATTTTAAATCAACAGAAGTAGTGAAACTTGTGTTTAAACAGACAAGAAACACATAAATAATCAGTAAACAAACAACTTCTGTTGCAATTTTAAATCAACAGAATTAGTGAATTTTTTGTTCTAAACAGTCAACAAACACATAAATAATCAGTAAAGTTTAAATCAACAGAATTAGTAAAGTTTTTGTTATAAACAGTCGACAAACATTTAAATCAGAAGTTGAAAACTGAATCGTACCTTAAACTCTTGAGACGTGAAGTCTTGAAGGTTTGGAATTTTGAACCAACATACCTTGTTTTGATCGAAACACAAACCTCGATTTAATCGAAATAAATTCCAGAATCGTAATTTGATACAGTCCAGAATTGTAATATGATATGATCACACTCGGTGTATGGGACAGTGGGCCTTTTGTAATGGCTAATATAATATTTTTTTAAATATGGCCCAAACGTTTGGGCTTGAAGCTAGGGCTTATAGATGGCCCGACCCAGAGGGATCATTTTCGTAGTTGGACAAAACTGATTTTAATCAAACTTATTGTTATTGATGAATCATTTAATACTTGGTTAGAATATGACACAGAGCTAAACACTTTTTTGATTTTATCAAATTCAAATAGCTTAAGCCAATGAGCTAGTGGTGGAGTGGTAAGGGAGAGACCTTGTGTTCCAAGTGACCCAAGTTCAATTCCTGCCCCTAGCATTTAGTTTCTGCGGCACCTGGTGATGATGGGAGACTAGGCGAGTAGGTGGCGATCGCTAGTTCGATCCTTGAACTGAGCGGGTTTTCCTCACCGCACTGTCGTGCCTTCGGACGAGTGTTCACGGGCTTCGGCCCTAGGTGAGGGTTTTCCCCGGTTCGGAAGGCGAGTGTATCCCGATGTGGTGAATTTCGCCAGTAGCCCATTTGGAGGATTCGTTGGCCGTTCAAAAAAAATAATAATAATAATGATAGAGACGCTTAAACTTTTAATATAAAATCATAAGCTTAAAATGTATTACTCCTCAAAGAAAACTACAATTAATTTGAACATGTTCACTGTTATGTATATTTTCTGAACTGATTGCGAATCAACAGTAGAGTCGAAGCCCGGGAAAGAGAGTCTCGCATTTCAACCCCAACAAAAAATTTACCTAACAAAGGAATGACATCATTACAGCCATGTGTCACGGGCCAAATATTTGAAGATCGGTATGTTATGGGTTGTGCTTGAACGTTTGAGTTATCGGCTAGTCCGGGACTTTATTGGGGGACAAAATCAGTGTCAGTGAAAAAGTGTACGTGCCTAGTCGTGCTACGGCGAAGCACCACTGGTCGAGAGCTGGCGCCGCTCTCTGATGAGTCCAAGGCAGGATGAAACCAGTGACCCATACAAAGAAGCGGGATGGGGACGCCACACAAGGGTCGAAAACTAACCCCGTGACATATGCCTGCCTTTGGTTGTTCCTTGATGATGGGTACTCCCCACCAAGTAATTAAAGTTTAAACTCTAAGGCATCCCTTAACAGGAATGGAGTTACTTAAGAGGAGGACTAACCACACTAGATCATGACTTGGATGGATCAATGACATCCATCATGACATAGGAATTCATGTCATACATACATCATATCTTACCTCAAATCCTGCATTACAACCTAATTGAAGCAGTGCAAATTGGATTTAACAAAAGAAAAATATAAAAGAAGCAGACCTGATATTTACAGATATAAACTTGAAGATGTTACAAGATTTTAATCATGGACTCTTGGAACAATAAACATCTGACCATAACTGAACAATGCATACAAATTATATAAGATATTCTTTTACAATGCATACAAATGTAAAAGAAATATGTGGTGTCTTTTTTTTTTTCTTTAGTGGAGTTTGATGTGGAACATGTGGTTTGGTTGGGTAGAATATTATAAGGCATAGACACATTATATAGATGGTTTCTTTGAAAAGAGGAATTACATAAAGTACTCATAAATTTTTTATTTAAGCTAAAAATTCGTAGATGTCATTAGAAGATTAGATTATGTGTCCGTTTTTTTCTTTTCTTTTTGCCAGATCTTTAATCTATTGTGAAACTATGGTGATGATCAAATTAGGATGGTCTCACCCTTTAGACTAGTAGTTGAAATCATTGTGTTTCAAGAAAATATATAGTTTTATAAGTTTGTAGAAAACATTATTATTTAAACTAACAAAATTCGAGTAGATGTCATCAAAATTGAATTTTGTCTCCTTTTTTTTTTTTTTTTTTTTGTCAAATCTATTGTGAAACTATCATTTTCATCAGACTAGGACGGTCTCATCCTTTAATACCGTAGCTGGCTAATGTGGGGTAGTTCATTTGGTAGAGGCACATGTCTTTTAAGGGGGAGATCATAAGTTTAAACCTGAACAAAGAAGGAATTTAAAAATTATTGGTGTAAAGTAGGAGAATAACATTTGTCTTTAAAAAAATTGTGTTACAAGAATATATATATATATATATATATATATAGGTAGAGGATCCTGTAAAAAGTGCTCAAAGTGTGAGAAGTGTAAGAAGTGTATTATAACACTATATATAATACTATATAACACCATATAAACACCGTATAACAATATATAACACCATATAATACCATATAACACTATATAAAACTATATATCATTATATAACAAATATAACACTATAGGTTGTCTGATAGCATGTCTATTATAGATGTATAGTGTTATATTTGTTATATAATGATATATAGCGTTGCATAGTGTTATATGGTATTATATGGTGTTACATATTGTTATACGATGTTTATATGGTGTTATATAGTATTATATATAGTGTTATAATACACTTCTTACACTTCTCACACTTTGAGCACTTTTTACACTATCCTTACCCTATATATATATATATATATATATATATATATATATATATATATATAGGATTAGGTTCAAACGTGAACAAATTTTCTAGCGTGAACCGCGTGAACTGATCAGAACCATTGATTTCATATCCATTTGACAAGGGCAAGATTGTAACTTTGCATAAAATCTTAAAATGGTTATGAATTTAAAATCTTATTAAAATGGTTATTAATTTTAATGTAACTTTTCATATACATTAATTTCATACGTGAACTGCAATATCAGTTTCATAAAATGGTTATTAATTTAAAATCTTAACATATTTTTTTTTAATTTTCTAGATTATCTTTCATGATCTCTTCAACAAATATCCATATTTTGTTGATAATTGAACCACAATTCACGTACTTATCAAGTTTTCTACCCCAGAAAATTGATCTATCAGAGATTAATAAACGACCGTCGTTCATCACGTCACCCTCTTCATATCGCCGGACATCTCATCTCGCCGGACATCTCGACGGACTTCTATATTGTTGCCGTCGCCGTCACCTGCCAGACATCGGAAGATAAGTTGGACTGATATTCCGGCGATCATCGTAGCCCATGTTGTTTAACTAAATGGTTATTCAGTTTGCGAAATTCTTTCACTTACAACTTCAATATTGATTTAGAACTTGATTTTTATGTTTTTGTAATTAAATTGGTGTGTTTGTCTACATTGAAACATAGTTGAATTATTTTCGACAGGTGATACCGTAATTCACTCATGGCCGACCCAGAAATCGACAATCATAATTCTAACCAAAACGTTGGCGATAATGTCTACGTTACAACAATGGATCGTCCAGGTAGTGTAATCGTATGACCGTTGATTTCCATAGATTTAAACGAACATGTAAGAGTTTCATTGTTTTTTGGTCGTTTCGGCAATATTAGAATTATAGTTTACTCATTTTTTCGTTGAATTAGAGTTTTCAGTCCTCTTTTTTATTAGGTATAATATTTAGCTCCATCGTACACATGTGTACTGCTGTGTTCTATACACTCCAACGCGATAGTACACATGTGTATAATATACGAAGGTTACATGTAAATAGCATAATCTTAGTTAATGAACCTTTAAAGACCCGCATCATTGTTTGTCCTTGTTATTTTGAATGATTCTTTTTGTATTGTAATTGTGCAGAGTCGGTTGCTAGTAACGTTTATGAAACTCCAAATGGGCCCAAAGGAAATAGCAAAAAAGAAATTCAAAAAACATAGGAGGAAATGTAATTTTGTGGTAAACGGGTGAGGAAGCATGATAAAAGGAATTGTCCACTTAAAAAAGGTAAACCAACGAAGGATGATTCGTCTGCAGAAGAAGATGATGAGGAAGAAGAGGATGAGCAGTATGTGTATGACGAAGGAAACGAAACCAGTACTGATGGCCATTTAGATGAGAGCGAAAATAACGGTAGTGACATCTAGGAATTTTCTTGGATTTACAAACAATTGAAACAATTTGGATAGTCTTTTCTTTTTATTATTTTGTGATTTTCATTTAAGCGTTTAATCATCGCTTTTTTTTCTGGTTGTTTGATGCGACATAATAAGACTTGTTATCACTAACAATTATTATTTTTCTTTTCTTTGACTGCACTTGTATTATGTCTTAAACAAAGTCAATATAGACATAAATAACATTCATCTCTATTGAAAAAATCTGAAAAAAAAAATCCGTACACATGTGCACTTTTCTGCTAAATATTATACACAAACAACATTCCTCTCTATAGAACACAGCAGTACACGTGTGTACGACGGAGCTAAATATTATACACAATAAAAAAGAGGACTGAAAACTCTAATTCAACGAAAAAATGAGTAACTATAATTCTAATATTGCTGAAACGACCAAAAACAACGAAAATCTTACATGTTCGTTTAAATCTATGGAAATCAACAGTCATACGAATACACTACCTGGACAATCCATTGTTGTAACGTAGACATTATCGCCTATGTTTGTAAACAGGTGTACTTGTATATTTACATAACAAGTACTCATGTGCACTTACTTTACTACGTTATAACTCTGCTCATTTTTTATTGTAAAAACGCTTAATTAGATTTAGTACACATAACCCATAATATGTACACTAACAACCTGTCAAGTAGTCTAACATACAAAAAAACCAAACATATACAAAATAATCAAAATACCAAACCTGTCAAGTTTCACTTTTTCAAAAAATATCAAAATACCAAACCGTCAAATGATTCTAGTTTGCCAATCACCACATGTTTATTAATCAAATACATACGAAAAACTCAAACCATCGCCTGGTCATGTTCAGTTGCTTCAGCCAATACACGATTACGGTGCTTGTTTACCTTTGAAGTTACTAGCTTTATTGCGTACTTCTTCCTCAAACGTGTCAAGCACGCCTTCTTGGCCACATGCCGAAGTGGGAAGCCACTATCCCACTTAACGGCTGTTACCCCAAACCACGTTTCCCATTCCATAAGATATCCTTAGCCTGAACGCACAAATAACAACCAATGTATATTTGAATAATCGGCCACGCACAATTTAACATAGTATTCACAATTATAATACACAGTTTAACTTACTAAACAATTTGTATGGCCGAACAGTCGCGGCTTTGTTCCTTTTACTTTATCAGCATGCCTGAATATATTTCATCCGCTTGTTTGCTCATTTTCCTCATAGTTTAGCATTGATAAAAGCTATTTATCACGCCATCGTTAATCCACTTGCTTGGTTGTAAATCCATCATTTGAAAATGGTATAACCCAACGCCACTCTCAGTTTCAAACACCAATTTCCTGCAAAAATGTCATAATAAATTAATAATGTTTTCAATTAACCGAATGTCGGCCAATTACACTAGCATACGAGTACACCTGTGTACCAATCAGACACAAAGGACAACTAGCCTTGTGTGTCCAAAAAAAACTATCGCATTTTTTTAATCAAAAAAAAAATTCTGACTACACATATGCGGTTCTCGAACCCAGACCCATCAGTAAATATGTGTACATCGCATACTATGGTCATTTTTCAAATTCGAACACATGCTCATGTTCACAAAAAGTAGGACATATGTCGAGTACACATGTGTATTGTCTTGTTGTGATGATTTGAACACAACAGTACACATGTGCAACTATATGGGTATACACATGTGTACACCGTGTAAACAGACCTATTATTAAAATAAAGCACTCAAACTAAAACGTGTACTGCACATAACATTTGTAGTACTACATGTGTGTGTTTCGGGGAATAGAGCACGTACACACGTGTAAATATATAATCAGTCTTGTTATCGAATATCAATCATTTTTCGGAAAAGAATATGATCCTTACGCATTTGTGTTGGCAACTTCGTTCAGTTCCGTTTCAAGCCCAACTTTTTTCCCTGTCTTTTTCTTTGGGTGACCAGTACACATGTGTACTTAAACCACATAATCATATATAACTTAACATACTGACGCCCTAACATATTAAAATCATGGCAAAACCCTTCATTGTGTTTAACCAAACTTTTTATTCTACAAAATTAACAAACAAAACAAATCTAAAACTATTTTAACACTACATACATTGGTGTACATCACTAATTAACAAAATTATCAATAGAATTGCCAAAACCGTACACAGGTGTACTATGAATCTGAATCGATTGAAGAACATACTTACAATTCAATAAAAAACAGAACAACATCACAACATTCAAGCACTAAACAACGATTAACAACTTCAACGTAATCATACTCTGATTCGATTGACTCCTACTTAAAATCATACCATTGTAACTAAGATTTGTAAATAAAAAACTTTCATAACACAACATTCAAGCCCTAATTCCGACTTGCGATCTTACTTCATTAAGAAACTAAAAAGAACATGCAGGTAGTTTCGATAACATATAAGGATTAAGATTTTCAAATGTGTACCTTTGATTGTTGAAGAAGTACCAGATCTGCCGTCATCGATGAAGAATGGAGAAAATGGGGTGTTTTCTTCCTCTGCCGTCGTCGTAGAAGAATGGAGCAAAGGGGTTTTTTTTTATTTGATTAAAATGGATATCTAAACAAGTAATAAACAAACAATTAGATTATTACGGGATTTCATCTAATATTATGGAAATAATTTTGTTTCCTGGTTTTAAATAAGCCATTAACATAATTACACTTTTACCCTTTTGATTTAAAAAAAACAACAAAAGATAACCTATTAATTACAATCATGCCACCCCATCAACAAATCAAGATCATATTAATCGACGGTCAAGATCTGTTCACGCAGTTCACTCTTGGGAGGTTGTTCACGCTGGAACCCTATCCTATATATATATATATATATATATATATATATATATATATATATATAATTTTACGAGTTTGTAGAACATAATATTATACCGTTTAAAAAAGGAAAATTGGTTTTTAATAAACCAACCTTTATCCCGTTGGTAAATAATAATCTTACTTATGTAATTGGTATACAATAATCCTACCTATCAACATGTTGGTACTCAGTGAACTTCCGTTAATTTTTTTTAACTGAAGTTAGTTTTTAAGTTTTATTTATTACACAAACAATCCCTGTAGTTGTAATTTACTAGTGTTAACTATTTTAAAACGAGTAAATTACAGTCCCTTGAGGTTTTTTTTGTTTTATAAAATAGTTAAAACTAGTAAATTACAACTATAGGGACTTTTTGTTTAATAAATAAAACTTAAAAATTAACTTCAGTTAAAGAAAAATTAACGGAAGTTCACTGAGTACCAACATGTTGATAGGTAGGATTATTGTATACCAATTACGTAGGTAAGATTATTATTTACCAACGGGACAAAGGTTGGTTTATTAAAAACCAATTTTCCTTTAAAAAATATTATATATATACACACAGAGTCTTCTAACGCATTAGAAAACATCCACATTTCAAAAACATCAGTTTAGTATTTACTATTTAATAGTAAATGCTAATAACACTTAAAAAACGTTGTCATATCACCATCACATTTTACATATATTTTTAATAACCAATCTGTTTATTTCAATAGCTATTTATTTTTAAGTTATTTAATATAACTTATAAAATTAAAAACTTTATAAATTTTTATTTAAAATCTTAAATTGTTTTTTTAAAATAAAACATTTTTAACTTTTTATAAGAGTGATTTATTTTGATTTATTGTATAACTAGGTTATAACCTCGTGTATTACACGGGTGAATAAATGAATTTTATATACCAAATAATAAAACATTATTTTTTTAAAAGCTTCCTTTATTGCACGGGTTGAAAAAAATGTAATTTTATATATTAAATAATAAAATAAGTTATATCTATAAGAACCATATGTATTGTACGGCTTGAATAAATGTAATATTATATACCAAATAATAAAAAAAATTATATCTTTAAAACCATTGTATTACACGGGTTGAATAAATGTAACATTGTTTACCAAATAATAAAAAAATTTATATTTTTAAAATCACCGTGTATTACATGGGTTGAATAAATATGATTTTATATACCAAATAATAAAAAAAATATTTAAAAAAACTAACGGATTTTTTTATATTTAAAGTAGGATAAGATTGAATATTAATCTGAACTAACGGATTTTTTTATATTTAAAGTAGGATAAGATTGAATATTAATCTTTATTTATTTAGTTAATATAAGATTGAAAAATCATACGATTGAACAGGTGGGAGGTTGTATTATGATAAATCGGTTAACCGTACTGAATGATAAAGATAATAGTGAGTGTTGAACAAATTAATTAATCGAACTTAACAGAAACATTTGTGATGTTAGGCGGATTTTTTTTTAATTATTTGAAAGTTAGTATCAAATTTGGAATTCGTATGAATTCTTAATAGATTTGATTAAATATTATTGATAATAAAAATTTGTATTAGATTAGATTTTATATTTGATATTATTAATAATAAGAATTTGTATTAATTTAGATTAAATATTATTATTTTTAGTATTATTAATAATTTTAATCAATTAAATGAGAGAATGACAAATGTCCCAAAACAGGTTTCTTTTATTATATAGTATAGATATAGATTTGAATAAACTGAAATTATCTAATTTAGAAAAATAATAATTAAATAAGCATTTTTTAAGATCTAATCTTGATTCACAGATTTAACTTCAATGTTTCTATTTAACAAATGTTTTATGCAATAGTTTCTAATTAATTCTTATTTTTTATAATTAATACATCAGTCTTATAATAAAAGACTTCATATAATGTCACATGTCATTCTCTCATTCATTCAACCTCATAAATTTTATTTATATTTGTTTAATATATTTCTTTTAATATTATTATTATTAATAACTAATATATACAGATATCACTTATCTTTATCCTTATCCTTATTTTTATAATTATATTTAAATTTAATTTAACTTAACCTTTTTAATAATTAATATAGGGATATCAATTATACTTATCTTTATTCTAATAAACGAATTAATATGATTAAATATTATTATTAATTTATCATTCTTAATAGTTATTGAATATATAATAATCGATTAAATATGATTAAATATTTATTATTAATTTATCCTTCTTTAATAGTTATTGAATATATAATATTAACTGATTCAATACGATACACTTAATGTTTATTGTTTGAGAAATTTGAATTTATTATTATTATTATTATTATTATTATTATTATTATTATTATTATTATTATTATTATTATTATGTGATATGTAATATGTGTAGGCTAAGAGCGTTGGAGGGTGATAGTTTAATAATTTTAATATTAAATCTATATATCTTCCTTCAATTTTAATATTATATATTATATCAACTAGGTTATAACCCCGTGTATTACACGGGTTGAGAAAATAAAATATCAGATAGTTAATAACGAAAATTTAACAATTATAAAACGATATTTTAAGACACTTTTCTGATATCCGAACAAAATTTTGTTTTATGTATGATCAAAACTTGTGATGTTTGTCAAGTTTATAAATATAAAAACATTTGAACGATCGATTAGAAGACAAACTGTATCATCGACTTTCTCACGACGTGAACCCAAGTTTTATTTAGATAACAGTGGTCTTAATTTATTAGTTCTAAAAATATTGTTGATTGTTTCAATTATTAAGATATAATTTCTAATCTAGTAATTAATATAAAAAAGAAAATCATTCCATCCACTTATTTAAATAACAGTGGTCTTAATTTATTAGTTCTAAAAATATTGTTGATTGTTTCAATTATTAAGATATAATTTCTAATCTAGTAATTAATATAAAGAAAAAAATCGTTCCCTCCACCCTCTTTATGAAAATGCGCGATATTTGTTTTAATTATTAAGATATAATTTCTAACCTAGTAATTAATATAAATAAATAATAAGATAATTTATGGAACTTTATCCGTAATTTCTTAACATCTGAGCCTCCAACGTCTTTTTTTCTAAACCTTTTAGCCCATAACACTAACCCCATCCATTAAATGTTAGGGGCTAAAATGGTTAGAAAAAAGACGTTAGGGGCCAAAAAGATTAGAAAAAAGACGTTGGGGGCTCAGATGTTAAAATTTCTTTTTGGGCTAAAAGAGTAAAAGTGCTATAACTACAGGGGCCAAAATCGTAATTTACTCTATTAGTTAAATAAATAATATTATAAATGATAAGGAGATTAAACTAAATAATAATTATCCATAAAAAATTAAACTAAATAATATTTAGTAGAAGAATTATCTATTACTCTATTAGTTAAATAAATAATATTATAAATGATAAGGAGATTAAACTAAATAATAATTATCCATAAAAAAATAAACTAAATAATATTTAGTAGAAGAATTATCTATAATTAATTAGAAAAGATTAAATTAAACTAAAATAATATTTATCTATAAAACATTGTCTAATATGATGACAAGTGTCCTTAAAATAGTTTCTTTTATTATAGAGTATAGAAGATTTTGATATTGAAATTGAAGAGGCGGATTGTTTTAATATAACACATCTAAGGATGTTTAACTAACATGTATTTGTCAACATAATTTGTAATCCAACCAGTAATTATATGGAATATTCGACCATTTTATTAGTCAACTGATTGAATCAGTTTTAATAACTTATGTCTACTGAAACTAAAAAGTATATTAATAAATTAATTTTATTGTTCATTTTTATATAATCTACATTTGTGAAGGTTATTATTTACACACGTATTGGTAAACGATACAAAATTTTAACACATGTATATAAAAAGTTAGGTTGATAGTATTTTATATATATAAAGATTTATATATATAATAACCCGCCGCAATGCAAATAAAGAAATCAAAGAAATCATATTATTGATTAAACGCCGTTTTTATCATTTTATTGATTAAACGATACAAAATTCTTATATTAAATTACGGGGTTAGAGGTTTTAAATAGTATTTATTATTTATTAAACACATGTGTAATACAAAGAAATCAATTTCAGATTATAAAAACAAAAGAGATAAATAGATTTAGTTAAATTGATGTTTAATATTATTATTATTTATTATTTAATATTTAATAAAAGAGATAAATAGAAAAATAAGGATGAGAAATTACCAAAGAATGACACGTGTCCAAAAAAGATTTTTGTTTATTAGTATAGAAAGAAGAAAGATTTACAATTATTAAAATATTTTTCTATTTAATATTATCTACAAATTAAAAGATAAATTGTTAGAAGATAAATATGAAAGAAAGGCGGGAAAATCAAAAAATAGACGCCTCCAATGAATGACACGTGTCACACATTGGTTTACTTTATTATATGTATAGATAGATATTATATCAATAATTTTTTATATAATATTATAATAAAATTGTATTACACTGTTCATAATATTACGATTAATCTATCAACATTTCAATATGCATTAACTGGGATTAATTGTTGTTTATTATTTGTTGTTCAAAATGGTTATCAATAAATTATAATATTATAATTTGCATATTGTTATTACATGTTGAATTAAAGAGAGTTATTATATCTTAACCAAACAATTTCTAAGAAAATCAATTATTTAATGTGGTTAGATGGTAAAAATCGTAAAATTAAAATAAGTTAGTAATAAAAAATAGGTGACCTTAAAAATCAAAGTTAATACCTGATTGAATTAAATAATATCAAAAAAATAATTTAACAAAATTAATAACTATCACATTAATGTTTATTTGTTTTCTTAAATATATATCTTAATAAATATTTTAACGAAAGAAAATTGTTCAATAAACAAAATAAAGAAACTTAGAAAAGTTACATAACAACGGCAAATAAATGAGTAATATGCTTTTTAAAATTATTATTCAACTGTACAATACATATATATTTTTTTAAATATAACTTTTGGTTATTATTTCTATAATATTATATTTATCAATTCGTATAACACACGAGACTGTAACCTAATTATTTAATAAACTTATTCTAATTAATACATTATTTATGTATATAATAATTCTATCATGCAATATTTATATTATGGCGTGTGTATATAAAATTGTGTATGTGAGTTGTCAGTATTTTAGACAAGATAAGAAATGGGAGATTGAGATGGTTTGGGCATATCATGAGGAGACAGACAACAGCCACGATTAGAACAGTTGAAACATTCACTATACAAGGAAGGAGGAGCAGAGGCAGGCCAAAAATGACTTGGGTTGAGCGAATTAGGCAAGATTTGCTAGATTTGAACCTCTCTGAGGACAAAATTTCATGGAGACGTATGATTAAGGTTAAGGACTTTTATGAGGTTGACGGGTTTGTTGTAGGCTCTTGTCTTAAGACCTTAATTTCCAGTTCTAGGAAGTGTTATATAGCTTTTTTATAGATTTTTATATATTCCCGGTGTCGTAGTTTTATTAAGAAATACCTATACATTTATGTGTTTATTTTTATTATTATGTTTTTTAGTAGTTGTGAGCTTATGTATGTTTTCTAGAATCTTATATCTTGGTTATGGTTTTGGAGCTGATAGTTTCACTGAAGCAGTCTCTCTATCTCCTGGGATAGAGGTAAGGTTTGCCTACATCTTACCCTCTCTAGACCCTACCAATAGCTTGGCTATAAATGGGATTATATTGGGTAAAATTGTTGTTATATGTAAGTTGTCAACGTGTGCAGACAGGGGCGCAACTTTGAAGGGACGGTGGGTGCACCCGCCTCTGCCAATGTTTCAGTTAGAAGTGTAGTATTTCCGATTTTTCGTCCAACAATTTAAAACTATATGGGTCCGCCAGGACCAATTATTTTGCTAAAATTGTCATGACTTTTCTGATTACGTGAAACTTTTGGTCAAACTCCGTCAGTATGTCTCTCAGTCGCATCGTATTGAATGGGCTCCCTATTAGGCCATGTGTAGTCATAAAGCCCCCAAAGGGGCGTTATGCGCCATATGGCATGCCACGTCATCCCGGGGCTTTATGGGGCTTGAGGCCGTAGTCATAAAGCCCTACCTCATCATAACCAAAGTGTAAAATGCAGGGACCAAAGTGTAAAATGCAGGGACCAAAGTGTTTTAATGCAGGGACCAAATTGTAAAATGCAGGGACCAAAGTGGAAAATGGAGAACAAACCCCTTCTTCCTCGCGCCGCTATACATTTCGCGCTGCCCAAAATTTTTCACACATGGCGCCGGGGGGGGCGGTGTGCAGGGCTCCATACCGGCGCTATGTTGTTGGTCGCGCCCCATTACATGTGGGCTTATAAATTAGAAAGTAAAGATGATTTGATATTTTGTAAGATGCAAGTGGCCTCTCATTTGTGGGGAAAAGCTGGCCTCCCTTCAAAAGAGGATGTCGACCACTGATTATTGCTTTTTTTATTATTTATTTTCTTTCCCCCTTGTGTCTGTTAATTGATATGCAAGATTGAAGATATTTTTCTGGCCTCTCAAGCTTTATGATAAATCAAGGTAGGCCGGTGGTGATGAAATGGTCGGTTAAGTAATTGTATTCTAATCAAAAAGCAAAAACTTTAAATATGAGTTTAGGTATATAATATAACTAGGTTAAAACCCCGTGTATTATACGGGTTGAATAAATATAATTTTATATACTAAATAAAAAATAATATATTTTTAAAAACCTCATTTATTACCCGTGTTGAGTAAATATAATTTTACATATTAGATAATAAAAAATTTATAACTTTAAGAACCTCGTTTATTGTGTAGGTTGAATAAATGCAATTTTATATACCAAACAATAAAAAAGTTATATTTTAAAAAAAAACTTGTGTATTCACGGGTGGAAGAAATGTAATTTATATACTAAATAATAAAAAAATTATATATTAAAAAAGACTCTGTGTATTGTACGGGTTGAATAAATCTAATTTTATATATAGCAAACAATAGAAAAATGTTATATCTTTAAAAACTCTGTGTATTACACGGGTTTATCTATTGTTAAAAAATCTTTCTAAATAAAAAAGGATTTTTTTATTATTTTTTAAATTAGGTTAACACTATTTTAAATTTTTGATTTGATCTTTTCTTTTATTTATTTTCTTTTTCTTTCTTTTTTCTTTTTTTATTCATTCCGGATAAAACCTCCTTGAAGTATCAACTAATGGGGGAGAAGTGAGATTATACAACCCGCCCTTTCTCTTTTTTTCACAAATAGTAAATTTAGGATCTAATTCGGATATCAGAATACCATATATAACAGATGAAATGGTCGGTTAGGTAATTGTATTCTAATCAAAAAGCAAAAACTTTAAATATGAGTTTAGGTATCTATACTATATAATAAAAGAAACCTGATTTAGGACACATGTCATTCAATGAGGGCATCAATAATTTATTGATAAATTTTAAATTAAAAAGATTTAAATATTATATTAGAATTTTATTTTGATTGTAAATCTAAAGTCTAAAATATGTTTTAAATCTAATCTATAATTCATGGATTTAGTTTTGATTTGAAATTATTAAACAAAAACCCATAAAATTAGTAATCATTTAATCAATTCGTAAGAAGAAAAATCTTTTTTTTTTCCGGTTACATATTTGTATAAAAATTACAAGTCAAAGGAAATATAAAAGTTACTGTACAATTGGAATTAGTATATACAGGTTTTTAAGAAAACTATCTTTTAAAGCAGGTTTGTTAGAAAAAGGGCTAATTCTATTATTTATAAGACCATTAGTAGTGGTTAACACCCAATCCTTAGGCGTTTTGTGCTATGTGGCAGCCCAGTCAGCAATGGTGCATCATGGGCGTTTTTCAAAATGAGTGTAATGGGGTTGTGGGCATTGTGAGGCATTATGTTTATAATAAAATGAAATAAAAAAAAATCAAATAATCTCATTGGACAATGAAAAGGAAGATAAAGCTGATTGGCCAATAACTTGCCCTGAAAGCGTGATTTAAAACATGTCAAAACAAAAAAAAATGACCAATCACGCCCAGGGGGCGGTTTCCTTACTAATTGTGATAAAAGTAATTATTTCGTACAATTCATATTGGTTTATAGCTTTGAATACGAGCATACCTTATATTAATGTTAATGATAGCGAAAGTGAGGAAACTATATTTGGATGGTAGAAAATATAATATTATGCTAACATTAACCGTCAGAATAATCTATTATCAGATAAAATCAGACACGTTACCTTTGAACAAGAAAATGTCACAATAAATATTAGTAGTGGTACAAAATTTTAAGTTCCTATGACAAAACCTAAAACAAATAACACAACATATTATTATGAATAGCTATACAAACTTTAATATTTATTTCGTATTTGGTCTGCGTATTACTCTATATTATATATAATTAGATCATATTATGAACATATTTTTTTTATTTCACATTATAATTATGATTCACCCCGTGTATTACACGGGGCAATAACCTAGTATAATATAATTAATATGGATATAAACTATATGTTATAGACCATGTTGTAAATATAATAAGTTGATAATTTGAAGTCTTTAAATATATCTTAGGTATTTTTAGTTAGTTCATTTAACGATTATTTATTTATTTATTTATTTATTTATGTTTGGGTAGTTACTTAGAGAGTATCTTTTTTGTAGTTACTAACGGAGTATCTTGTTTGCTTATAAATAAAATGAACTCGTTTCCATTTAACTTAGTGGAGATGATTGCATGTGATGGTAACAGAATTTTGCATTGCATATATCTTATACGTAAAAATATAGACTATTAAATTACGAGCTAATTGTGTTTGGTTTAAAATAGGTTAGAACGAGTTGGCATTTTTTACGTTGTTTTAAATATGTAATAAATGACTTTAGTAAGGAGAATGTAAAAAAAAAAAACGCTGAATAATTCATACGTTAGACTGTAAATGTTGAGCTACCTCACTTAGTAGAGACTCCTGTCTCTTAATGTGAGATTTTGGGTTCAATTCTAAGTAAAAAGTAGATTATGATTTATTTTGTGTAATTTAAGAGTATGTAAACTTTGTCATTAAAAAAACATATGTTAGATATGATTTTTAAATTATATTATAACACATGCTAATGTATTATAAGAATAATTTAAAAGATTTAAACACTTTAATATAAGTCAAGCAAGTTACAACTGATTATATAAGCTTTAGTTTGAAAAGAAAATTAATTTTTTTTTAATGGAAGCCTCTTTCTCTTAAAATAAAATTAGTGCGCCTAAAAACTTAAAAAGGCTTATAGATCATGTTTTTATTAATATGCTCTCATAATTTGGCTACTTGAGATTGGAAAGGATATTTTCATATTGGAGCTGCCTCAAGCCCTCAACGAGTCAACGGGTGTAGACCCAACTCCCATTTGGTTAGCAGAATTTTTCAGATGGCTTTTTAATGTTTTGATGGAAAAATTGTAACCGAAAATAGATTATTTAAAATAGATTGTTTAAAATATTAAATGACATAATTATATATATATATATGGAACCCATTAAGTGGAAGTTACCTTTGAAATCAATCTCCACCGTCGGATCATGCTGAGATTAAATCTCAGCCACTTAAACTCATAAAATTAACCGCTATTGTGGCGGTTCAGAGCGGTTATTAGCGGTTTTCTTAATGGGTGGTTAGCTCCACATTTTCCTACCCATTATCTCCACAACTTTGGTGGTTATCCTAATGGGTGGTTAGCCCAACTTTTCAACAAGTAGTGGGGATAGCGGTCTACGTAACTTCCAAGCATAATGTCTACGTAACTTCCAAGCATAAAGTGTATAAAAAACGTAGGGAGCATGAAAACGTATTTCATTTTGTTGGTCACATAACCAAGACAAACACTGCAGATTTCTCACAAGACATGTTTCGTCGGATCATGCTGAGATGAAATCTCAGCCGTTTAAACTCCAAAAAATAACCGCTATCTTGGCGGTTCAGAGCGGTTGTTTGCGGTTTTCTCACCAGGTGGTTACCTCCACCTTTTCCTACCCACTATCTCCACAACCTTGGTGGTTATCTCCTAATTTTTGTGCCCATTATTATACTATTGTTAATAATCGTCAGTTTTGACAAAATTAACCGCTTTTCGAATTTAGACGGTTAATTGTGGAATTATATATATATATATGGAACCCATCAAGTGGAAGTTACCTTTGAAATCAATCTCCACCGTCGGATCATGCTGAGATTAAATCTCAGCCACTTAAACTCATAAAATTAACCGCTATTGTGGCGGTTCAGAGGGGTTATTAGCGGTTTCCTTAATGGGTGGTTAGCTCCACATTTTCCTACCCATTATCTCCACAACTTTGGTGGTTATCCTAATGGGTGGTTAGCCCAACTTTTCAGCAAGTAGTGGGGATAGCGGTCTACGTAACTTCCAAGCATAATGTCTACGTAACTTCCAAGCATAATGTGTATAAAAAACGTAGGGAGCATGAAAACGTATTTCATTTTGTTGGTCACATAACCAAGACAAACACTGCAGATTTCTCACAAGACATATTTCGTCGGATCATGCTGAGATGAAATCTCAGCCGTTTAAACTCCAAAAAATAACCGCTATCTTGGCGGTTCAGAGCGGTTGTTTGCGGTTTTCTCACCAGGTGGTTACCTCCACCTTTTCCTACCCATTATCTCCACAACTTTGGTGGTTATCTCCTAATTTTTGTGCCCATTATTATACTATTGTTAATAATCGTCAGCTTTGACAAAATTAACCGCTTTTCGAATTTAGACGGTTAATTGTGGAATTATATATATATATATATATATGGAACCCGTTAAGTGGAAGTTACCTTTGAAATCAATCTCCACTGTCGGATCATGCTGAGATTAAATCTCAGCCACTTAAACTCATAAAATTAACCGCTATTGTGGCGGTTCAGAGCGGTTATTAGCGGTTTCCTTAATGGGTGGTTAGCTCCACCTTTTCCTACCCATTATCTCCACAACTTTGGTGGTTATCCTAATGGGTGGTTAGCCCAACTTTTCAGCAAGTAGTGGGGATAGCGGTCTACGTAACTTCCAAGCATAATGTCTACGTAACTTCCAAGCATAATGTGTATAAAAAACGTAGGGAGCATGAAAACGTATTTCATTTTGTTGGTCACATAACCAAGACAAACACTGCAGATTTCTCACAAGACATATTTCGTCGGACCATGCTGAGATGAAATCTCAGCCGTTTAAGCTCCAAAAAATAACCGCTATCTTGGCGGTTCATAGCGGTTGTTTGCGGTTTTCTCACCAGGTGGTTACCTTCACCTTTTCCTACCCATTATCTCCACAACTTTGGTGGTTATCTCCTAATTTTTGTGCCCATTATTATACTATTGTTAATAATCGTCAGTTTTGACAAAATTAACCGCTTTTCGAATTTAGACGGTTAGTTGTGGAATTATATATTATATATTATATATTATATATTGAACCCATTAAGTGGAAGTTACCTTTGAAATCAATTTCCACCGTCGGATCATGCTGAGATTAAATCTGAGCCACTTAAACTCATAAAATTAACCGCTATTGTGGCGGTTCAGAGCGGTTATTAGCGGTTTCCTTAATGGGTGGTTAGCTCCACATTTTCCTACCCATTATCTCCACAACTTTGGTGGTTATCCTAATGGGTGGTTAGCCCAACTTTTCAGCAAGTAGTGGGGATAGCGGTCTACGTAACTTCCAAGCATAATGTCTACGTAACTTCCAAGCATAATGTGTATAAAATACGTAGGGAGCATGAAAACGTATTTCATTTTGTTGGTCACATAACCAAGACAAACACTGCAGAGTTCTCACAAGACATATTTCGTCGGATCATGCTGAGATGAAATCTCAGCCGTTTAAACTCCAAAAAATAACCGCTATCTTGGCGGTTCAGAGCGGTTATTTGCGGTTTTCTCACCAGGTGGTTACCTCCACCTTTTCCTACCCATTATCTCCACAACTTTGCAATCAAAGTTTGGAGCAAATACAAGTAAATGAAACGTATTTCATTTTGTTGGTCACATAACCAAGACAAACACTGCAGATTTCTCACAAGACATATTTAATGCTATGCAGTACCTATTTTCAACAGCAGAGTTTGCATCCAAGGTAACTCTGATTTTCTACATTGTGCGGAATTTAAGTGTATGATCCAAAAGTGACAAAATACATATTATATATATTGTATTAGCAACTTAAGAAACTTTCCATTTCCGCTTTCTAACAATGATTCTGAAGCCAAGCAGGACTGGCTTATAGTTAGTCCGATCAGAGAAACACTCCCAAGTGTTGAGATCCTTTATTACGGACAATGTTTCAGCCCTACAAATCTCAGTTTGAGAGAGATTAGTGAAGAGGTGACCTTTTTTATGTAATTTTACAATACCAATGCATCAAATTATACGATTTTAGAGTTGCATGCATGCATGAGTGTATTTTTATTTTGTTGATTTTATTATATAATTGAAACCTCTCCACTTGATGTATCACATTTTAGCTTTCTAAAAAAGCTTTTGTAGCCAAGCAGGACCAACACATCAGCCCGATCAAGAAAGAACAAAAGGTTTGTTCTACTTTAACAATACTGGAAAATGTTTGTTTTACTTTTAACACTATGGGTAAAAGTTTAGACATGCTGAATATTTATATTTCTTTTCATAAGTTTCAGACTAACACTAGCAGGAACAAAGTGGGGCAACGAGGGAAGTTGGGGTTGCAACTGCCCTTTAGCATATTTATATAATACGCAAATAGTGTCTTAAAAAAATATTTTTTCTCAACAGAACTTGGGGAGCACTTCAACTTATAGAAATGAAGTACATTTTCGAAGTTGACGATTACGAAAGCCAAGGTAAGATAAGCTAAACAATAGAGATGGAGACGTACATGTTTCATTGCTGTAATATAGTTATGCTTTTTTTTTCATCTCATCCGAGTGACATGGAACAAAAGTAGCAAAGGATAAGTGGAAATGGATACATTTACATGGAGCAAAAGTAGATCCGAATGAAACCACAAACTAAATTGCCAAGGTAATTTATTTTATTAAATATTCTACTAACCTACTTCATTAAATGTAATCAACAATGAATTTTGTTTTCTTGTAGGATGTGTATTTTATTTTTTAGAAAGACAGTCTCATAGTTGAAAATTAGTTTTTTATGGACCAGTGGGGGTTAACATCAACATATAAACTTGACTAGGTAAATGACCCTATTACTTATTGTTTAATTTATATTATTAAGTAGTAATCAATTCATTTACTTTTTTTGGTTTCCATGTAAGATAAACAGGTTAAATCCAATGCACGATGAGCAACAGGTAAAGTTTATCTTTCATATATATAAAGACACATTGTGACAGGGCTGAGATATCGACAATATTGATAATTTTGCATAGTTTTTTAATCATTCCATTTTTTGTCTTTCATGCAAGATGATCGAGATTCTAAACACTAAGAATGCTGACATGATGGTAGAGTTATGTTTACTCAACTGGTCCTTATTAACCGAGTTAGTTATTTAGAGGTTGCTAGAAGCATACCTACTACACCCACTTTCTCCTAAATTAGTTGAGTTAGTGGTATTTGCAAGTAAATGACCATTTTATTAAGACAATACAAAAAACCTTCAAAAGTAAATAACTTTTTTAAAAGACACGCTCTATCTACATGTTTTCTAATGTAATAACAAAAAAATTAAAAGTTATATATATACTTAATAGTCTTATATAAAAGTTGCACAAATAAAAAAAATATACTTAATTCCAAAACGGCTTGCGAGTCAATCTGCAACTCCAAATTCTTCAACTTTATATTATAATCACCCACTAAATTCACATCTGATTCCATTTTTATTTCCATGCAGGGTTGGCATTGCTCAACGGCCTAGGTTTTGGTAAGATTATAAAACCAATCATTTGAGTAAATTCAGGAGCACATTTGTCCTTTTTACAACTCATCCTATATTTGCCATGTATTTAAATACCCTCGCATAAAGACTTTTGAGAATGCTTCACCAAGGGTGAACTTATCTTGGCATGGTGGGATATATTATCACATAAGAACATTTAAACCATGCCACATGTTGCCCCCTTGCTACCATATATTAGTGTTGATACTTTGGCAAATGGGCACCATGCATCAAGTCAACAAGTCAAAAAAAGGCCATCTTTGAGGTTAAAGAGGACGATCCAAAAGCCGAAAAAATTGAGGGAGTAAACCATGTTTGAGTGTTACAAAACTTTCCCACATTGTTGCCTACCGTTTACTTTTGCATTAAAATGACATCATTTCATGTTTTGTCACTCTATCACTTTTATTTTATATTGTTGCGTGGTTGTACACTATTCACGTTCGTTTTCCTTTTATAAATTAAAAATGGTGCTTTTGTTTATAATGTTGTTTAGACTTGTGTCCACTTAATGTGGGTGTTTGGGATTGCTTATTTTGAGCTCCTTTTTGTAGTGTTTGGATAATGGGTTTTGAGAATGAGTTTTAGTGGTTTGAAAAGAAGAAAAGGAAATGTTAGACGGTTGCAACCTTTTCAAAAAAGGATATGGAAAAGAAGAAGAGGAGGAGCGTTCCCGAACACCCTCAATATATATTATCTTTGTTTGTTACGTTGTTAGCGTAAGCCGTCCAACGGACGGGTATTAAACTATTATGTTTGGTTGATAAAAATTGTAAATGAAAATAGAATGCTTAAAATATTAAATGACATAATTATTCTTAACCCCCCCCCCCTTCGAGTGGCCATTTCCATACTCTGTCGACGCTTTGTCACACCCCAACCGATGGCGGAATCATCGGGGCGCGGCACTGAGCGAAACAGATTGTTCAGAAGTTTCCACAACAACTAACATACAATTCAGTTATATAACACGTCCCATACCGTGTCCCAAATAATAGCAAGTTATCATAGAAATCAACTAAACAATATGGGAACTGTTCCGACAACTCAGATTCTTAATTATTACAGACCGAATTTAAATATTGTTTTAAGACTTCTAGACGGCTAACTGTAGATCTTACTGACTACAGGTGCCAGTACAAGATCTACAGATAATTATGGCCCTGGAGCAGGTATGTGGACACTGTCCTAAGGTCACAGGCTCCTAGAAGCTTATTATTGCCTCGCTTTCCTAGCACGCTAGTAGCTTAAACACCTGTCACATACGTTAAAATAAAAGTCAATACATATAATGTAAAGGTGAGTACACAAGTTTGATATAGCATATAAAGTTCGAAAAGTTTACGCATAACCAAGCACGTACACAAGGGCAAACGATGCATGTAAATTATCAACATGGGACCATCGATACCAACGACTTCGAGTTGACTGTCCGAGACAGTTCGCAATACATGATTACCACTGTAATCCATGCAAGTAATTGTCCTTAGCAACCCCCGTGTGAACGGGTGCTGAGTCCAAACTATAGTACTACGTTGCTAAAGCAGGCAGATAGCACTCCACGTGTAAACATAATAAACAGCAATCATTTAGTCAAGTAATACATGCAAGTAGGTTAGCGTTCAAATAGTTTGTGTTGTTTGTGAATTTGATAGATTACGTATGTAACACCCAAAAGTGCGGAAAGCAAAAAGGGATCGAGTATACTCACAGTGGTTGGTTGTGGATTGAAAGGAGCACAGAGAATAGGTTAGCCTGAATAGTTCGATAACACAACGATGAGTAACGCGGAAAAAGTAAGCAATGTACTTGGATCGAGTAGGCCATTCGATCGGACGGCAGTTCGATCGAGTGGGCTGTTCGATTGGTTTGAAAGTCCGTTCGAACATCCATTCGATCGGCCGGCTGGCTCGATCGGCTGGTTCCTTCAAGTGGATTGTTTCTTCCTTGGATGAGAAAGATGTGTTTGTGTATGATGGTTTGTACTACCTTTCAAGTTGGCCGATCGAACAGCCCGTTCGATCGGTTGGTCCAACCGATCGGCTAGTACTTCATTGTTTTCAAATATGTCACTCAATCGGTTGGCATGCTCGATCGGGTGACATTCCAATGTTTCGAAAAGTCTAAGTGTTTTGAAGTATAGTATCTCATGATTCGAGCAGTAATGTTTAATCGAGTGGCGTAGTCGATCGAACAGTACCTCGTCAATACTACACTTTTGTGAGTTGGTGGGTCCAGGTGCTAGTCGATCGGTTAGCCTAGCCGATCGGCTGGCGTAGTCGTTCGGTTGGGCTGTTCGATCGAACAGCCTAGCCGTTCGGCCAGCTTCTCGATTCGGTTAATCTATCACTTAACACTTGGTTATTCCCGTTACTTGGTGTGATTTGGAGATAGTTTGACTACGAGTTGAACCACAAAACTGAAGTCCCCACTTAGCCCACTGACTCGAGCAGGAATCACCCAAACTCGGTCAGAGACGGTTTGGAACCTAAGTTTAACGTTTAACCCGAAATCGGTATATCTCTCGGTAGAACCCGAATCTTGAACCTTGTGTTTGTTTAGATTGATTTATAAATCGGTTCAAGTCTCGTTTTCACCGTTTTGAGTGTAAAAGAGTTGAAAGATAGATGAAAACTCATCTTCCAATCCTTTTTCACCGTGGAATGTTAAGATCTTTGGTAGATTTTAGGTTATTTATGTGGAAATCGGTTAGATCTAAGCTATTCATGGTGGAATGATGTCAGAACTTAGTGTTCTTGAAGAACACTTGATGACATCACCCAAGAACTCCTAGATCTTGGTGATTTCATGGATGAAATCCAAGTTTTGAAAGATAGAAAGATGGAGAATCGATTAATGAACAAGATTGTACAAAGATTGGAGTGAAATACTTACAGGTTTGAGAGAAATCTGAGATTTAGTGAGAAGAAGAGGCTGGTCGGTCAGAGCTTTTCCAAAAGTGGAAAGTTTGACAAGGACAGCCCTATTTATAGGCTTCCAAAAATGGAAAGGGTTGGCTGATCGAACAGCATCCCTGATCGAGCGGCTGCCCGATCGAACAGCCTGTTCGATCGGCTAGCCTGTTCGATCAGGTTGCCCTGTTCGATCAGGTTGCCCTGTTCGATCGGCTTGCCTTGTTTCGAGTGTTTCGCAACGATTTTTGATATTTCGAGTTCGATAGTTGAGGAGTAGAGTAGGATAGAGTTTCTATTCGAATTACTTTCAGTAGTCGGGACTATGTTTAACATACAAGCATCCTTACAACCTATTTTCAAAGTCGGTTTCGATTGAGTTTGATTATTCTTCGATTCTTGATTGATTTTGATTGATTCACCACACACTTTAACATAAAGTAAGCATGCACAAGTAACACGTAAGGCACACACACACGTATAAAAGCATTAAAAATTATCCACACTTGAGTTCGATGATTGATTTGATTAGCTTGATTATTGATTGACTAGCTTTATTGCATTGTTACTTCCTATCATTCACAGTCGGTCGTTGGTTCACAGTTCGATTATCGGCCGATTAGTTTGATTATACAACACTTACTCCAAATAATATGAAAATCAAAATGAAACTAAAATGAAATTAATCTTTATTGATCTTTAATTCCAATAACAGTCAACTCTTGACTTTGACTTTGACTTTTGGGAAAACACGGGGTGTTACAGTCTCCCCTCCTTTAGGGAATTTCGTCCCGAAATTAGGCCGAGAACCGTACATCGCCGTGTGATTTTATCAATTTGATGCTTCAGATCTATCTGAACAACTGCGGGTACTTGGCCTTCATGTCACTTTCGAGTTCCCAAGTAAACTCCGCGCCTCGTTTGCCTTCCCATCGTACTTTTACAATAGGAATGCGAGAGCGTCTGAGTTGCTTGGTCTGTCGGTCCATGATTTCGACAGGCTTTTCCACGAAGTGTAGCGTCTCATTGACCTGAAGATCGTCGAGTGGTATTATTGCGTCGTGGTCGGCTACGCGTTTTCGAAGGTTTGAAATATGGAAAGTCGGGTGGACATTGCTGAGTTCCTCCGGTAATTCGAGTTTGTAGGCAACTTTACCGATCCTTTCCAGAATCTTAAAAGGTCCAACAAATCGAGGCGCAAGTTTCCCTCTTTTGTCGAATCGGACTACTCCCTTCCAAGGTGATACCTTTAGGAGTACGTAGTCGCCAACTGCAAATTCGCGGGGCTTGCGTCGTTTATCGGCGTACATCTTTTGTCTGTCCCGGGCCTTCACCAAGTTTTCCCTTATCTGGTGGATCTTGTCGGTCGTTTCTTGCAGAATCTCGGGCCCAGTCAATTGTGAATGACCGACCTCGTGCCATACAATAGGCGAGCGACATCTCCTACCATACAAGGCTTCGAAAGGTGCCATTTCGATGCTGGAGTGATAGCTATTATTGTACGAAAATTCGACCAACGGTAGGTGTTTGCTCCAACTACCACCAAAATCGATAACACACGCCCGGAGCATGTCTTCAATAGTACGAATCGTTCTTTCAGTCTGCCCGTCGGTTTGCGGGTGGAATGCGGTACTCAAATTCAGCGTCGTACCAAGAGCTGCTTGAAAAGTTTCCCACAATCTCGATGTAAACCGAGCATCGCGATCAGAAATGATGTCTCGAGGCGTACCATGATTCTTAATGATCTCGTCGGTGTAGATTTGGGCTAGCTTGGCCACCTTATAGTCTTCTCGTATTGGCAGAAAGTGGGCTGATTTGGTTAGACGGTCGACTATAACCCAAATACTGTCGTGACCTGATGGCGTGGTCGGAAGCTTAGTTATGAAATCCATAGCTATGCTTTCCCACTTCCATACGGGTATCGGCGGTTGTTCGAGTAAGCCTGAAGGTCTTTGGTGTTCAGCCTTGACTCTTGCACAAGTTAAACAGCTACCAACATATAGAGCAATATCCCTTTTCATCCCAGGCCACCAGTACTTGTAGCGAAGGTCCTGGTACATTTTGTCCGCACCGGGATGAATGGAATATCGGGATTTGTGGGCTTCGTTCATGATGATCTTTCGCAAATCTGTCCTCCTCGGAACCCAGATTCGGTCCAGATAATAGAATATCCCGTTGGCTTTGCTCACGAGCTGAGTTCCATCGTGATAGATTCGTTCTGTCTTCAACGTACGCTCGTTAAAGCAAGCGTGTTGTGCTTCGCGGATGAGAGCTTCGAGGTTATACTGAGCCTGGATGTTTCGAACACCTATCACGTAATTCTTTCTGCTGAGGGCGTCTGCAACTACATTCGCCTTGCCTGGGTGATAACGGATCTCACAGTCGTAATCGTTGAGAAGTTCTACCCATCGGCGTTGACGCATATTGAGTTCTCTCTGGTTAAAGATATGTTGTAGGCTCTTGTGATCGGTGAAGATCGTACACTTTGTACCATACAGGTAGTGTCGCCAAATCTTTAAGGCAAAGACAACTGCGCCTAGCTCAAGGTCATGGGTTGTATAGTTCTTCTCGTGGATTTTGAGCTGTCGAGATGCGTAAGCTATAACCTTGTCTCGTTGCATGAGGACACAGCCAAGTCCAAGGTTTGAAGCATCACAATAGACAACGAAGTCATCGCTTCCGTCCGGCAGTGTAAGAACTGGTGCATGGCACAGCATGTGTTTGAGGGTTTGGAAAGCAGTCTCCTGCGCGGTTCCCCACACAAAAGGCTTGTCTTTATGAGTAAGGGAGGTAAGCGGTACAGCAATCTTTGAGAACCCTTCGATGAATCGCCGGTAGTAACCGGCTAATCCGAGAAAAGAGCGAACTTCCGACGGATTCTTTGGCGTAACCCATCCCTTGACTGCCTCAATCTTTGCAGGATCAACGTGTATACCCCGACTATTCACAATGTGACCCAGAAATTGAACTTCCTCCAACCAGAACTCACACTTGGAGAACTTGGCGTAGAGTTGGTTTCCCTGAAGCAACTCGAGAACCAATCGCAAATGCTGCGCATGTTCGGCCCTCGATCTGGAATAGATCAGGACATCGTCGATAAATACAATGACGAAACGGTCTAAGAACGGTTTACACACGCGATTCATCAGATCCATAAAGACCGCGGGTGCGTTGGTCAAACCAAAAGGCATGACAACAAATTCGTAGTGGCCGTATCGGGTTCGAAAAGCGGTTTTGGGTATGTCTTCCTCTTGAATCCGCAACTGATGGTAGCCTGGACGTAGATCAATCTTGGAGAAACACTGAGCACCTTGTAGTTGGTCAAACAGATCATCGATTCTTGGTAAGGGGTATCGGTTCTTGATGGTCAGCTTGTTCAATTCCCGGTAATCGATGCACATCCGGAACGACCCGTCCTTCTTTTTGACGAAAAGGACTGGTGCGCCCCATGGAGAAGTGCTCGGGCGAATGAAGCCTTTTTCAAGTAACTCCTGGAGTTGGTTTGAGAGTTCTCGCATCTCGGATGGAGCGAGTCGATACGGAGCTTTGGCCACTGGGTTGGCTCCTGGAATAAGGTCGATTCGAAAGTCGATATCACGACTTGGAGGTAATCCAGGAAGATCATCAGGGAACACCTGAGGAAATTCTCGGACAACGGGAACATCCTTGACTTCAACTTTCCTTTTCTTGTCCGTCTCTGCTACAACAATGTTGGCCAAGAAGGCTCGATATTCCTTGCGGAGATATTTGCGAGCTTGAAGACATGACATGAGCTTGAGATCTTTTGCAGTAGTTTCACCATAAACACATAGAATATCACCACTAGCTAGCACAAAACGAATCATCTTATCGGAACACACAACTTCAGCATGGTTTTCACGAAGAAAGTCCATGCCTACTATGACATCGAAACTTCCGAGCTGCATTGGAATGAGATTAATCGGGAATATATGATTGTTGAGCTCGAGAGTACAATCACGGAGCACAGAATTGACAGCAATGGTTCTTCCGGTAGCGACTTCCACTTCGAAGGGTGACGAAAGATAAGAGCGCTTACGTCTAAGAAGCTTCTCAAATTCAAATGACACAAAGCAGTTATCGGCTCCAGTATCAAACAAACATGATGCATATATACCATTCACAGGGAACGTACCATTGACCACGTTGTTATCAGCTTGAGCCTGGCGTGCGTTGATGTTGAAAGTTCTGGCGTGAGCGGCTTGTTGTTGAGGCTGCTGCTGTTGTTGCTGGGGTTGTTGAGCTTCTTGTTTCACCACCCTGTTCGGGCACCGGTTTGCGAAGTGGTTAGGGTCACCACATGCAAAGCAGGTCCGAACATTGTTTGCCGGGGCCTGTGCAGCTTGAGGAGCTTGAGGAGCTTGAGGAGCAGGTAGCAGGGCTTGGTTAACAGCGGCTTGAGCTTGCGTTTGACGAGGACCATAGCGGCAATTCGCAGTGAAATGCCCGTAAACGTTGCAGTGGGCACAGTAACGGCAGGCCACACCCACCGGGTGATGATAAGAACATGTAGCACAGAGTGGGTGGGGGCCGGTGTACGCACGCTTAGCCGGCGGCGCATTGATCACTGGCGCAGTGCGCTGTGGTTGTTGCTGTTGTGGCGGTACTGACTGAAGAGGAGCAGCATTGGTTGCGGCGGCGCAACTCTTGTTCTTCTTTCTTCTTCTCGAGGACTTGGAGGCTTGAGCAGTAGGGTTGTCGGTTGATGCGGCAGTAACTTGATGCAACGACTTGGATGGCTTATCCCAGACACCAGCCTTAACTCGCTTGTCATTAATCTCGGCAGCGAGTAGGTAGGTTTCCTCGATTGATGCGGGTTTGGCGGCGAACACAAAATCTGCAACACAATCCGGAAGAGCACGGATGTATTTCTTGATGGTCATCTCGGGAGTCTTGACCTGGTCTGGACAGATAATGCTCAGTTGTTTGAAACGGGCGGTGAGACCAGCGTTGTCGCCCTCCTTCTGCTTGATGGTCCAGAACTCATCCTCCAATTTTTGGCGTTCGTGGGGAGGACAGAACTCGTCCAGCATGATAGCCTTCAGTTCCTCCCACGTCAGCTCGTAGGCAGCGTCGTTCCCGCGCTTATTCCTTTCGGTTGTCCACCAGTCCAATGCCCGCGACTGGAAGACACCGGTAGCATTGAGAGTTCGAAGATGATCCGGGCATCCGCTTTGACGAAGGGTAACTTCCACAGAGTCAAACCAGTGAAATAAGCCTGTAGGGCCCTCTTCACCGGTGAACTCCTTCAGTCCACACGCCTTAAATTGCTTGAAACTGAACGGAGCTTTGCTGGATTCAGTGAGGGTTCGGGATTCTTCCGACGACTTGCTGGTGTTTTCGTACACCTCACTGACAGCTTTCGCTACAGACCTTGAGATGAGCTTGGCGAGACGTCGGTCTCTCTTTTCCTGACGGGAAAGGTTTTGGCGAGTTCTTGATGATGACGACATGGTCTGCAATAGACATCGCCATAGGGCTCAACACAACGAATTCGAATCTCGCACGTCTTAGTTTACTAAAGCTTAGAATCACGTCGCATCTCACGTCACGTAACACATATAAACACATAAGCACATAATCATAGAGGCACATAAACACAGAAGCAATTAGGGCACATAAGCAATTAAGCAAATAGAGCACTTAATTTCCTAAACACGTACGCACTTTTATCACAGAGGCTGTCAGAAAAACAGAAACCTATAACCACAAGTCGAGTGTCGTTCGTTTTGCATATCGGATAGCATCACATGGTATCGTCTAACTTAGTCGTATAGCGTAGCATAGCACACTGGTTTCGTTTAGATCACATCAACAGAGATTTGAATCGAGATAGGATAGCAACAAAGGTCACGCAGATTGATAACAAATGGAGCAATCAATGAATCGTAAAACACGTAAACAGGTAAATCATATAAAATCAATGAAGCAACACTCAAAATCGGAAAATGGATTGTCTGCGGCTACTAGACTTTGACTAACCATGGCAATTTAACTATTCACAGTTGACTTGTCGTCACTTTCGACTCTAGGGGACATGTTTCTGCCTCGATTCTTGGGCGTTATGCATGCACATTCTAGGCCATACTCGTGAGTTCAGGTCGTTGGAGTCCGTCAATTGCCTTGGCGAGATAAAATAAAGTCGGAATAGCTGCCAAGGTTAGGGTTTCACCCCTAGCTCAGCAATTTCTTCCTTGTTTTAAGAAAATTTAGAGGAAAGTTTTCATCAAATTACGGGTTTCAGCCCTGATTTGGTATAATTCTCCCCCGTTTGTTGATAGAAATTTGCACAAAGTAATTGGCAAAATTTGTAATTTAGGCAGGAATTCGCGGGTTTCACTCCTAATCCCGTCCAAACTACAAAATTTGGCTCGGAGTTCGGATGTAATGATAGAATAGAAGGAAACAACATAAAATAAGCACATAAACTTGGTCTCTTGGTTCCTAGCTATAGTCTAGGTCTCTAAGACAGCGATCCGGACTAGATCGTGTCTAACCTAATTCCCTATAGTTATGGCTCTGATACCAATCTGTCACACCCCAACCGATGGCGGAATCATCGGGGCGCGGCACTGAGCGAAACAGATTGTTCAGAAGTTTCCACAACAACTAACATACAATTCAGTTATATAACACGTCCCATACCGTGTCCCAAATAATAGCAAGTTATCATAGAAATCAACTAAACAATATGGGAACTGTTCCGACAACTCAGATTCTTAATTATTACAGACCGAATTTAAATATTGTTTTAAGACTTCTAGACGGCTAACTGTAGATCTTACTGACTACAGGTGCCAGTACAAGATCTACAGATAATTATGGCCCTGGAGCAGGTATGTGGACACTGTCCTAAGGTCACAGGCTCCTAGAAGCTTATTATTGCCTCGCTTTCCTAGCACGCTAGTAGCTTAAACACCTGTCACATACGTTAAAATAAAAGTCAATACATATAATGTAAAGGTGAGTACACAAGTTTGATATAGCATATAAAGTTCGAAAAGTTTACGCATAACCAAGCACGTACACAAGGGCAAACGATGCATGTAAATTATCAACATGGGACCATCGATACCAACGACTTCGAGTTGACTGTCCGAGACAGTTCGCAATACATGATTACCACTGTAATCCATGCAAGTAATTGTCCTTAGCAACCCCCGTGTGAACGGGTGCTGAGTCCAAACTATAGTACTACGTTGCTAAAGCAGGCAGATAGCACTCCACGTGTAAACATAATAAACAGCAATCATTTAGTCAAGTAATACATGCAAGTAGGTTAGCGTTCAAATAGTTTGTGTTGTTTGTGAATTTGATAGATTACGTATGTAACACCCAAAAGTGCGGAAAGCAAAAAGGGATCGAGTATACTCACAGTGGTTGGTTGTGGATTGAAAGGAGCACAGAGAATAGGTTAGCCTGAATAGTTCGATAACACAACGATGAGTAACGCGGAAAAAGTAAGCAATGTACTTGGATCGAGTAGGCCATTCGATCGGACGGCAGTTCGATCGAGTGGGCTGTTCGATTGGTTTGAAAGTCCGTTCGAACATCCATTCGATCGGCCGGCTGGCTCGATCGGCTGGTTCCTTCAAGTGGATTGTTTCTTCCTTGGATGAGAAAGATGTGTTTGTGTATGATGGTTTGTACTACCTTTCAAGTTGGCCGATCGAACAGCCCGTTCGATCGGTTGGTCCAACCGATCGGCTAGTACTTCATTGTTTTCAAATATGTCACTCAATCGGTTGGCATGCTCGATCGGGTGACATTCCAATGTTTCGAAAAGTCTAAGTGTTTTGAAGTATAGTATCTCATGATTCGAGCAGTAATGTTTAATCGAGTGGCGTAGTCGATCGAACAGTACCTCGTCAATACTACACTTTTGTGAGTTGGTGGGTCCAGGTGCTAGTCGATCGGTTAGCCTAGCCGATCGGCTGGCGTAGTCGTTCGGTTGGGCTGTTCGATCGAACAGCCTAGCCGTTCGGCCAGCTTCTCGATTCGGTTAATCTATCACTTAACACTTGGTTATTCCCGTTACTTGGTGTGATTTGGAGATAGTTTGACTACGAGTTGAACCACAAAACTGAAGTCCCCACTTAGCCCACTGACTCGAGCAGGAATCACCCAAACTCGGTCAGAGACGGTTTGGAACCTAAGTTTAACGTTTAACCCGAAATCGGTATATCTCTCGGTAGAACCCGAATCTTGAACCTTGTGTTTGTTTAGATTGATTTATAAATCGGTTCAAGTCTCGTTTTCACCGTTTTGAGTGTAAAAGAGTTGAAAGATAGATGAAAACTCATCTTCCAATCCTTTTTCACCGTGGAATGTTAAGATCTTTGGTAGATTTTAGGTTATTTATGTGGAAATCGGTTAGATCTAAGCTATTCATGGTGGAATGATGTCAGAACTTAGTGTTCTTGAAGAACACTTGATGACATCACCCAAGAACTCCTAGATCTTGGTGATTTCATGGATGAAATCCAAGTTTTGAAAGATAGAAAGATGGAGAATCGATTAATGAACAAGATTGTACAAAGATTGGAGTGAAATACTTACAGGTTTGAGAGAAATCTGAGATTTAGTGAGAAGAAGAGGCTGGTCGGTCAGAGCTTTTCCAAAAGTGGAAAGTTTGACAAGGACAGCCCTATTTATAGGCTTCCAAAAATGGAAAGGGTTGGCTGATCGAACAGCATCCCTGATCGAGCGGCTGCCCGATCGAACAGCCTGTTCGATCGGCTAGCCTGTTCGATCAGGTTGCCCTGTTCGATCAGGTTGCCCTGTTCGATCGGCTTGCCTTGTTTCGAGTGTTTCGCAACGATTTTTGATATTTCGAGTTCGATAGTTGAGGAGTAGAGTAGGATAGAGTTTCTATTCGAATTACTTTCAGTAGTCGGGACTATGTTTAACATACAAGCATCCTTACAACCTATTTTCAAAGTCGGTTTCGATTGAGTTTGATTATTCTTCGATTCTTGATTGATTTTGATTGATTCACCACACACTTTAACATAAAGTAAGCATGCACAAGTAACACGTAAGGCACACACACACGTATAAAAGCATTAAAAATTATCCACACTTGAGTTCGATGATTGATTTGATTAGCTTGATTATTGATTGACTAGCTTTATTGCATTGTTACTTCCTATCATTCACAGTCGGTCGTTGGTTCACAGTTCGATTATCGGCCGATTAGTTTGATTATACAACACTTACTCCAAATAATATGAAAATCAAAATGAAACTAAAATGAAATTAATCTTTATTGATCTTTAATTCCAATAACAGTCAACTCTTGACTTTGACTTTGACTTTTGGGAAAACACGGGGTGTTACACGCTTCCCTGTCCTAGCCCTACAACCACCACCATATCTTAAAGTCGCAATTGTATGAACCAAACAGCCCCTTCGGTGATAATAGATTTATAAATTCCATGAGGTTGATAATAGATTTATAAATTCCCTTGGTTAACGGAATTTGGTGGAATACTGGAATATTTTTCCAATTGCAATTACATCGAAAACCAACCAAACACAATTCTTTATGAAAAGTTTTCCACTTCCTTTGAATTCCATGAACCAAACAACCCCTCAGGTGGTGCATTGAGATTTTGTCACCTATAAAGTGAACTTAGCCCCTCTTTTGAAAGGGTTTACTTATTCCCAATATTTCAACAAATCTCTCTCTCCACACACAACTATTTCATACTCATGATTTGTACACATACGTATATGTTATGCTTTATACATCTAACATATGCATACTAACTTAAGCATCCACGGGTGGTCCCAAGGCACGGCCTTATGGCTCCTTCTAATGGGTTTCATGATGCCTACTTCTAGTTCAGGGTGCCATCAAGATGATTTGAACAAGAAAGGCTCTTCTTCGTTTTATTGCATACTATAGATGCCCGTTTGGATAAACAAATCTTTGTAGCAACAAAAGCTCACAACTTAAACGAGATATAATCATTTTGGTTATGGTTAGGAAACATACAAATATTCCCACTCTATAATAACTAGCAAAGAACACATTCCATCACTTTCCATCACTTTTAATTAACTTACACACACTAAAACATATAAAACTCCCTAAGGTAGGGGTTGGAAGCTTCAAAATGGCTTGGGGTCAAAGAATATTTAACTTTGAAGTGGGAGAGTTAAAGATTAGCCCGAACTTTTAACATATGATTCATCATATTAACCAGTATTGTTCACTTTGTTCACTAACCGGAAACTCTATGTGTATCGGATAGGATCTACGAATCTACTATACGTGTACTAGGTGTATGTAAGTGCGAAGTCCATACGAACACACATGTCAATCACACACGATGTAAATAAACGTTTAAGCTCCTATTATATCAAAAACACAAGTTACAATCGGTTTAGTTCTACACTCGACTCAAACATATCAGACCAAAAGTTATTTGCGAATGAGGGGTATCACATATATATAGCAGATCATCTCAATCGCAAAGGCCCGTCCTTAGTGATTGATTTCAACCGCTTCCCGTGTACTCAATCGTTGGACATGCCCTAGTGATTGAGTCCCATTCACTAACTATATTTAACCTATGTAACACAAACCTATATAGACATAAACCAACCTATTCTAGACATCATTTGACTCCCTAACACCTACGACTCGACGACTAACTGAATATAGACATCAAAATGCATCTACAAAGACTTCTCAATAATTAACCTTCTTTGGAACCCCCCCCCCCCCGCTCCCAAAATGCGGCAATAATATTTGAGGTACAAAATTCCCAAAGAGCCCCCATTATCTATCATATTCACGGTTTATGTGAGATTTGTCTACGTCTTACAATCACCCTCTTATGAACGTATCATCTAGTATAAGGTTTGCCCCCACCATCCTAATGATGGATTCGTGAAACAATTGATATTCCTTGCATTATAAATGATACGAGATACATTATATAGACAATCTAATTTACACTAAACTACCTAAAGATTACAATAAAGTACAAACTAATCCATAGACATATATATATTATGTAACATCCCCCCTCAAGCTGAACGGTGGAGGACCAATGTGAAGCATTTGACGAAATGTGTTGAATTGAGGACTTGGAAGACTTTTGGTGAAAATGTCAGTCACCTGAAGCTTGGTTGGAACAAATTTGGTGACGAGTTTTCCGGCAGCAACAAGTTCGCGTAAGAAATGATAGTCCAAATCAATATGGTTGGAACAAATAGGATTCGCGTCGTCGCTCGCTGAGGTTTGTCCAGCACTCAAACGACACGGACTTATCTAATACCATTTGTGGCACCCATCGTACAAACTGTTATAGTTTGTTTTCATCCTTGGATTACGCCCACTCGAGTAAGCTTAACTATGAAGTGTGTTAAAACTTAAGATATCCCATCTACAAATTTACTCTTTGCCCTATGTGTGTGAACAGTGTGTTGAAACTTTAGATCAAGTTTTGGTTCCATGCAAGCTCTCTAGGCGTGTGTGGTCTAAAGCATTTAAATGGTGGGGCTTATAGAATTTTGATCGTACGGCTGTAGTTCAAGTTCTTGATTTTGAAGGTGAGAAAGCAATGTTCAAAGCATATTAAATTAGTTAGGCAACCGGTGATATGGTCCACACAGTATGTTATTTATATCACCGCAACGGTATGGTGTTTGGATCTAAAGAAAAATCAAAAGATGATGTTTTTTTTATTAAATGCAATCAAGAATATTATATGGTCGAAAAAAACAGATGTAAAGTTATACGTTGATAGAAGTTTATATATTTTTTTATTAATGTTGATTATTGTATTCTGTATCTTGCATAATACATCTAAGGGTCGGTTTGAGTGAGTAATAAAGTATAAACATCTTTGAAAAAGCCCGCACGCTTAAGACCAAACCGGCCTATTTTTGTGACCTTTTCTTCTTTGGTCATTATATGACATCATTTCTTCTATTATCTACCAATGATATATTATCTTCTTTGTAACAAAAATTTAAAAAAAAAAAAAAAAACTATGATATCAGATTAATTGATCATCAAATTACATTGAATTATTCAAAGAAATAAACTTTGACGTCTTCTTGTTCTACGTTAAAACAAGAATCGTCGTCATCCTGCTCTGATACTACAATGAAATATACGTAAAAATAAAAAAATTATAAAAAAATCAATGAAACTTTTGATCTCATGCCATCAGTTTTTCTTGCTCGGTGTACATCTGCTCAACCCACTGGGGAACCGTCTCAGACGAACTATACAGCCCGGCGCCAGCCCACAAATCATCCGGCTCATGATTTGCCTTCATGGGTGAACCCGAATTCCCACTTCTGAACCCGAAAGATGCGGACTTTCTAAGCTTGTTAGCATCCTCACTGTTGAACCCCCAATCCAGTTTCCCATCAGGCGAACCCCATTCGGAATAAGTGGAAGATTGACTCATTGACCGGAGACTTGGGTTGGTCCCGACGCCACGGTCAATGAAACTCTGGCTACGTTGTTTTGCGAACGAACCGGACCTCGAGTTCATCACCGCTTGTGCTACTGCAGCCGATGAATCAAACCCGAAACTTGATCTAAGCGGGTTAGAGTTCTGCCGAATTTGTTGCCGAGAAGGCGAACCGTAAACATCATCCAGATTAGTGGGATTTATTTCCCCAAATCTGTTGTTGTAAAGATTAGTGGATAAATTATCAATCATTTGCTGCCTTTGTAGCAACTCAAGTTCCATCTCTAAATCTCTAGCGTTTAAAGACGTCTTCAAACGGCTACCCGGAAGCTGTAACGCGGGTGGCGTTACATTAACAAATTTGTTCTGCCACATATTCCCGTTAGGTGACATCGGCGGAGTTGAACCGACACCTAACGGACTCATCGAACCCATTTCAATCGGCCCAACAGAACCCGCTTTTGGCGATGGAACAGCTGACCCGGTAGACGCATACAAAGGTCTTAATTCCTCAACCTTGTGCGCGAAAAAACAAACTTTTCGCGCACACCCAGTTTCATCTTTACATAAACGCGTCCTGTATTGCGCAGGGTGAAGCCAAGACTCAAACACCCCGTGCGCAAACTCGCATAAATCTCCTTTCACGCAGCTTCCTTTACGAAACTCCGGACACGGGACACACGTATACTGATGCTTCCTCGGATCACGCCGCCTCGCGTTCTCGCCCGGATGAACAAACGGGCACTCCGTCCAGTCATGAGAATAAGCCCGAGAACACGGTTTCACCTTAAACATATACATCCGAAACTCATCGGTACCATAAACACCCTCGTTAATATCCGGTAACGATACGTCAACCGGATATTCCTTTTTCGCCGTAACAACTTCCGCTTCTTCAATTTCGGCTTCGTTTATCAACAAACCTTTCAAAAGCATCTCCAACGCCTTCCGCTTCGCCGATTTCACGCCTCGAGCAATCAAATCCACCGGTTTGTTCCCGTTAGCGTCTGTTAAATTCGGATCCGCACAAGCCTCGAGTAACAACTTCACCGTTTCGACGGACGAAGAAGACCCGCCAGCCGCAACACAGTGGAGTGCAGTTGCGCCATCAGAGTCCGACACTTTGTTCACATCGGCTTTTCCCGAACCGATTATATATTTCACGACGTTTGTGCTTCCGTACACGGAAGCAATCATTAACGGAGTCCGTTTTTCCAACCCCATCTTCGTTTTACACCCGTTTTTTCTTCCGTACCACAAACCGACATCGTCTAACCTCGTACCGTTGGTTTCCACCTCGTACTGGAGCCGAAAAACATCATCTGTAGCTGCTAATTCTAGTAAGCTCGAGGAGTTTAAGAAAGCCCCGATTTGTTTTTCTTGAAACTTTATTTCTCCCTCCATGATACCAAATTTACTTTTCGAAACTTTACACATCAAACCTGCAAATAACAAACAACAACGGTACGATTATTAATTTATTATTATTGTTATTATTTGGGATAACAAGAACAGACAGAAATGAGTTGTGTGTATGGAAACAATAACATATGAATGAGTGAAAGATTCTGCTGTACATACCTGATTGGATTGAGGAAGAACAGAAGCTAGGTTGGTTGTTAAGGTTATAGCTGTAAAGAGTGTGATTGTGATGATGAAGCTGTCTGATGAGATGAAACCTATGTTATGTATGAAGATTTTGAGAATGAATTGGGGTGAACGATGGTTATATATTGTTTGGATTTGAATAATTGAAATATAGGATACACACACGCGGGATGGGAGTGGGGGAAGGGGGGAGGAAGGTGTGACTTTACTTCGTTATGTGTTTCTGTTTGTCGTGTTGCAGGGCCAAGTCAAAGTATTCAATAATGGTGGAATTGTGGAGTGCTCACTTCAAAGAAATGAAATGAAATGAAATGAAATGTAAATTCAGATTGGAATGTAGTTTTTGGTTTGTTTATAGTGAGTTGAGTGAGGAAAGTATCAAGTAGAGATATGGAGTGATATCAATAATTCAATATATTATGTTGAAGTTATTTTCGTAATATATAGTTTTTTGGATACTTTTTTTTATTTATATTTTAGGTTTTGTTATCTTTCTTAGCATTGAACTATACAAATATCATTGTTTTAGGTAATTGATAAGATTTTAAGTGTAAAGATTAAATAAACATATAAAATAATTTTTAGGGTAAATTACTTTTTGAGTCCCTGTGTTTTATAAGTTTTAACTAGTTGAGTCCAAAAGCAAAAAGTCTAACGACCTGAGTCCCCATAAGCATTTTCTTTAACCATTTGAGTCCAAATTTCTAGCCCAATTAGAATTTTGTTGTTAAGTTTTGCTAAATGACCAAATTACCCCTATAAAACACATGGACTCAAAAAGAAAATAATATATAGTGTAAATGCAAATGGAAAAAGTTCATCTGTTACTACAAGGTTAACGATTTCTCAGTTTTCTTTGAATTAGTTGTGTTTAACTAATAGACAATGTATAATAGGAAACGGTATTTGTTATATTTATTATGTAATATTCTCTCCAAAAGAGGAGATTGATTGTAATCTTTATATATTGATGTGAATGAATGAGAAGAAGGCAAGAGAGTTACATTCTTCATAACATTTCTCCTACCCAAAAGCTATACCAACGAATCCCCCTGTACTCGCATCTACGTGTTTTTGGTTGCCTATGCTACCCTCTCGTTCCTCATACCACTATTCACAAACTTCAATATCGGTCCATGCCTTGCGTCTTCCTTGGTTATCCTACCAACCATCGGGGATACAAATGTCTCGACCTAGAAACACGAAAAATTATTATTAACCGTCATGTCATCTTTGAAGAAACTATCTTCCCCTTTGCTAATAATCCAAAACCCTCTCTTCACTCTTATGACTTCCTTACCGATAACCTTCATCCTCTACCCTTCCCTCCTGTCGGCCCTAACCCACCTACTCCTGCTACCACCCCTCCTTCCACCTCTTCCCCTGTCCAACTCGAAACCTCCACCCACTCCCTCCCACTTCATTTATTCGGCCCATCCCCTACCACTTCAAACAGCCCACTTACCACTCCTAATATCCCTCCATCCAGCCCATCACCCCCCACTCATCACAACCCTCCACCCAACTCCAATCAAGGCCCACCTGTGATACACTCCAGCCCACTACCTACCTTCTCCCTTGGCCCATATGCCTCGGCTGCCCACTCCCCATCCACGCCAGCCTCTAACCCAATACATTCCCCTACTTTACAGCCCACTCACACTTCACCTTCACCTCCAACCCCACCCCCTCCCCCTCCTCCTACCCGAACCATCCGCACCCGTTCAATGGATGGAATCGTTAAACCAAAACATATCTTTAACCTTCATTCCTCGCCCATCATCCCTATCCCTAAAAACCCAAAGGACGCCTTGTCCAACACGGAATGGCATAACGCCATGACCACCGAATTTAATGCTCTTATTAAAAATAAGACGTGGGTTCTAGTTCCGAGGGAGCCTAATATGCATGTGTTACGTAGCATGTGGCTATTTCGCCACAAATTTCGGTCAGATGGTACATTGGAACGATACAAAGCACGTCTTGTCTGTGATGGCAGTAATCAACAACTTGGGGTGGACTGTGGTGAAACATTTAGTCTTGTTGTGAAACCCACTACCATACGCACTGTTTTGTCACTTGCCTTGTCACAATCGTGGCCCATTCATCAACTCGATGTTATCAACGCGTTTCTTCATGGTAACCTTAACGAGACAGTATACATGTACCAACCTAGGGGGTTTCGTCATCAACAATATCCCGATCATGTGTGCTTATTAAAGAAGTCACTTTATGGTTGGAAACAGGCCCCTCGTGCATGGTACCAACGCTTTACAGATTTTGTTCTCTCCTTGGGATTCAAACAAAGCAAGTGAATTCTCTTTTCACTTATCGCCACAATGGAGCTACAGCCTACTTGCTAATTTACGTTGATGACATCATTCTTACAACATCGACAGACTCTCTTCGTATGCACCTTATGTCTCGTCTCTCTGCTGAATTTGCGATGAAAGACCTCGGGCAACTCAGTCATTTTTTGGGTATCCACGTTCGACGGCAAGGTAACACCATGTTTCTATCTCAACAGGTTTACGCAAAGGAGATCATTGATCGAGCCGGTATGTCTACATGTAAACCGGTTGCGACCCCCGTTGATACTAAGCCAAAACTTGGCTCAAATTCGGGCGCTGATTTTGAGGATCCAACGTTGTATCGTAGTCTTGCGGGTGCCCTACAATATCTAACATTCACACGACCCGATATTTGTTACGCTGTGCAGCAAGTCTGCATGTATATGCATGCACCAAAAGTCGACCACTGGAATGCTCTCAAACGCATTATACGATATCTACAAGGTACCTCCTCTCACGGTCTCACCATCGGTACCTCAGCGGACTTCTCTTTACGTGCATATACCGACGCCGATTGGGCAGGTTGTCCGGATACGAGACGCTCCACTTCCGGCTACTGTGTCTATTTAGGGCCAAACATTGTCTCCTGGTCGTCTAAACGTCAATCCGTTATTTCTAGATCTAGTGCTGAAGCCGAATACAGGGGTGTTGCCAATGTCGTTGCTGAGATTTGTTGGCTTCGCAACCTTCTCTTGGAGCTACATCGACCTGTCACCACAGCTAGCCTTGTGTACTGTGACAATATCAGTGCAATTTACTTATCCGGTAATCCTGTTCAACATCAACGTACGAAGCACATCGAACTGGATATTCACTTTGTTCGGGATCTGGTTCAACGCGGTACAGTTCGTATTCTTCACATTCCTACGCGTTTTCAAGTGGCTGACATATTTACCAAGGGTCTGCCTAAAGTCTTATTTGATGATTTCCGCTCCAGTCTCAGCATTCGCCCTCCTCTGGCTTCGACTGCGGGGGTGTAATAGACAATGTATAATAGGAAACAGTATTTGTTATATTCATTATGTAATATTCTCTCCAAAAGAGGAGATTGATTGTAATCTTTATATATTGATGTGAATGAATGAGAAGAAGGCAAGAGAGTTACATTCTTTCATTAACGCTTCATTGCTTTCTAATTTGATGTAGGGTTCTTAGCCATTGTGTGACCCAGATATGTTAAATTACTTAGTTCTTTGTTGTTGACAGTGATTTTACTATTTTAGTCATTTAGGGCTCTAATACTATGTGTTTAGATGTAGGAATTCGAACTTTTTGTTGAATTAAGTGCTTATAAAGTTATAATGATGATCTCAGTTATCTGATTTAATACTTTTTTTATGGTTGTTAACTGAATTTTGAATATTTGATTAGGGAAATGAGACATCTGATCACGATAACACCCGTTCATTCCCATTTTTTAATGAACTACATGCTCTATTCACCGAAAGAGCAACAAACACACCACAGACACCCGACCCTGAAGCTGGTTCTAGCCAGTCAAAGTCAAGGAAACGGGTCGCAAGAACTGATTCTTATCAATCACTTGAAGAAATCTCAGAAGATGAAGAGGAATACGAAGACCAACCAAGGAAGAAACCCGTTAGGGGAAAACAGTCGCAGACATCAAATATTGACAAACCTGCAACTCCAAAACCGTCGAATTTAGGAAACAATTCGATTCAAGAGATTTTGCATGATTTATTTCAGCAGCAGAAGATGATTGACATGTAATGGAGACAGTTGATGGAGAAGATGATTTTGCTAAATTTATTAATCGAATCTGCAAGCAATTTGAACGAAGCTTCGGGTTTTGACTTCTTCGGTAGAAGCAAATCCGAATCATCATCGTCATCATCTTGTTCATGATAATCCGAATTACAATTGCAGGGGACTGTGAAGGAGATTTTAGGTACTTGTTTTTCCGTTCGGTGTACGGTTGATGGGAAAGACCCGAAGGATTTGCAGCAGGAGATGGTGGTGGTGGTGGTGTCAGAGATGAGTGCTGCATCGGTGATGGGTGGTGTTAGGGTTGGTGGTATGGCTATGATGGTGATGGTGGTGTTAGGACTTAGGGTTGAGACAGAAGGAAGAGGGATGAGGAAGAAAGAGGGGAGAAATCAGTGGATAATAAAATAACAATATATAGGGGCATTTTTGTCTTTTAATAAAAAACTAACAAAAAATTCAAACGGAGTTAAAAAAATTGGACTCAAATGGTTAAGAAAAGTGCTTATAGGGACTCAGGGCGTTAAACATTTTGATTTTGGACTCAAGTGGTTAAAACCACTAAAACACACGGACTCAAAAAGTAATTTACCCTAATTTTTAATGTGTGAGAGTGAATGAGAGAATTTTTCTTTTATTTTTGAATTTTTTCCCTACTTCATACTCACCATCATCATACTCACTAAATCTCACCAATAGTAAAGTTATGATATAGTCTGAGGAAAACAAATATAGATAGTCTTACCTCTGCCCCGTAGTAAATTTCCCTACTTCTTAATAATAATGTTTAATTGCAAAATGTAAAAAAAAAATTGTGATGTTGTAGTAGTAGAGTAAATATAATTACTCTACAAAATTACATAATTACTCTATTAGTGTAAAATCACTATTTTTTTTAATTTTTAAACTTAATACGTGATTAATAAGATAGAAAAAAAAAATTCTCATTCTTTACTTTTTAGTTTTTACATTAAGTTTTTTTCCTTTTTGTAAGTTAAGATTGTTTGTACAATAACTTACTCTAGATTTTAAATATAAATGGTTTGTTATCATGATTCTACGACATGTATGTTCTTGTATTAAACTCTCGTCTATTTGTATAGTATCATTGAAAATAAGAAGAAGAAAGAAAAAGAGAAAAGGGAAAACTTGGTTGAAAAAAATCACTCTTCGATTGTATACATTTTGTCAAAATAGGATAGTATATGGATCTTGTCAAAAATATAATCACTCTTCAATGGTATACATTTTGTCAAAGTAGGGTAGTGTATGGATCTAGTATAGTGATTATATATCGTCTATTTTTCTTTTAAGTTATTTATTTATTGACAAAAATGGATTACAATCACATCCTATGGCGAAAGCTGTATCATGTTGCTATATTAACGGTATAACATTATGCAACAGTTATTAACTTATCATTATATTAGGATGTATGACAATCAACAATACATTTAACTTAATGCTGTTGAATGGATACAAATGGTGGAATCTTAATTGGGGTGTGATAAGGTGATTTTTAGCTACAACTATGAAACATCATATAATCCAATGATGAATACATATTCAACGTAATAATTGTTGGCCAAGCATAATTTTCATGTAATCAATGTTGTAGACAGGTGTTGGTCAACACAATAATCGTTGATCGACTTATTTTCATGGTGAGATCACGATGTGCATTTAATTTTGATGAGATAAAGATTGTAGTAATATTAGTAGTTTTGTTTTTTTTTTTTTTTTTGAAAAGTAAACTTCATTCACAAACCGATCGACCCAAACCGGGCCGACCAAAAAACTACAACCAAGAAGAAATTACATATTTACAAACGCACACCAATCTTTCCACTCGATCCCTTTGTGTTTTGATCTATTTGACCACCAAAGAAACCCCAAAGCTTTGGTCTCGCTAACTAAACTATCTATTTTCACAGCTTTATCAGAAAATACCAGATTGTTTCTCGCCCTCCAAATGCACCAGCACGCAATTCTAAGAATACCTTGAACCGCAATCTTCTTCATCTCCGACCCGTTAATATTTAAATGAAAATCCAGCAAATCATTAATCGTGAAAGCAAAAACACTCGGGATTTTACACCACGTGCTAATACCGTTCCACACATTAGCCGCAACGAAGCAACCAATGAACAAGTGGTCAGTTGATTCCTCATCTGATCCGCACAAACGACATAATGAATCTCCCACCTGGATATTTCTTCTTCTCAACGCGACACACGTAGCGATACTATCCAATCCCAATCTCCAAGCATGGATGTTGATTTTTGAGGGAAGCCATTTACACCATTCCATTTTATAACCATTTAAACTAGGAGTGTCTACTCGAAAAAGCTTTTTAACAGCTTTGACAGAGAACGTACCTGCAGAATCCGAAACCCACTTCCAATTATCACAGCCAGCCGAGATCTGCAAGTTGTTCAGAATTGACTCCAGCTGTAAAACGTCATTCTGCAGCCTAGAATCGACCAGCGCCGCTTTCCATTTCCATTTGAATCTCTGATCAGCGGTATTATGGGAGAGCCGGTCCGATACGCGACATCTTTTTTCCGACTCCAGTCTGAAAAGCTCCGGGAATAGCAATTTGAGAGGCTCCGACGTTGCCCAACTATCTAACCAAAAGGCTATATCGTTACCATCTTCTAACTCTCCCCTCAAAAAACTACAGAGAGTGGAGTCCCCAACTTTAGTTCTAATAGCAATTTGAGAGGCTCCGACGTTGCCCAACTATTAGTAGTTTTGTTTGGTCTTTGATGTATGTTCTCTAAAGGTATTCTTGATTGTCTCTTGAGTATGTCGAGTGGCGTTATATAGTATCTTGCTATATTTCGTTTTTTATCTTTGACAAAATGGAATAAAAGTTGTTTTGTTGCTGTTCAAAAAAAAAAAAAGATAAAGATTGTATTCTCAAACAATGAGTATAGAGGAGTAAAGAGTTTTTTCCCATAATGGTGTTGGTGGAAAACTTATTTACCAAAATGGGTGATTTGAAAAGTATTTACTAAAATAGGTGTTTTTTGAAAAAAAAAAAAAAACTATTTTTTCTCACTCCTTATCTTATTAGATAAAAGCAATTTCTATTTTAAAATATTCTTATAAGAAGAAATTATAGTAAAATTAAAAAAAATGGATTTACTAACATTTCTTTAACTTTAAAAAATCTTTAATAGAAACACTTTTATTTTTTCATGAGTACTTTTTTATTTTTTTAAAGTATTTCCATAAACGTTTTTGTTTTTAACTAACATAATAAAGTAAGCTAAATCATATTTGTGGAAAGGTGTATTGTGAAACCTAGTTTAATTATCAATTAGAGATCAATGTAATATAATGTTATAAAGTATTTACCGTAACACCCACCCCGTAACCCGGGTGATTGTGCACAATTGATACACTTACAGCGGAAGCAAACTAAACTTTCATTAAAACTTATAATAGTCTGAGTAAAACACTTTATTTATTCACAAACTTTTGGCAACTAAGAACTCCTTGATCTTCTAAAACTCCACAACTATCAAGTAGTTCCTATAGCTTTCCTCATGACCCACCTGAGATAAGTATACTCAAAACGACGTCAGATATATACTGGTGAGCTCATACTATACAATTTTTATAAAGACAGACCACAGTTTACATTATATGCATACACAATATGGGCATGTGACCACATTATAGTCAGGTTGGGCCTCATTGAACCTTATAGGTCACATTTGACTTGTCACAAACCACCGTACAAGAGACATACTGGTCCTCCAGCTGTGTCCCCCTACGGCCGTCACATAGGTATGAGTGTGTGTCGCTGGACCTTATAAGCACGAAGTGCCTGTGGGTACAACACCTTATTACCCTTCCCAGAGTGACTTACCAGTTATGGACGAGTATACTATCACAGTTTAAAAGACAAGTATGATAACTCACCTGATTAGCAATTGCTTAACTGCCGCTAGTACGACTGGGTTATGTCTCAAGGTCCTGACACAATTACATAATCCTAGGTTAGGTAATGGTACACCTAACTAGTCATTATCATGGTTGGATATTGGTTAACCCTACCTTGTTTAAGCATGGGTGATCAATCCATGCCTAACTAAGGCTAGGCTACCCAATACCCGCCCCTGACAATAACCCTAGTACCTAAAAATAATACTAACACTACGACTACTAATATATTATTACTAATAATAAAACTAATATTAACTACTAAAAATAAATAATAAATAACTAAACATAAACTTAAATGAGAGTATACCTCAAAACTATCTACGGCACGTTGATGTAGAATTTCCCTACTCCTGCTCCTACTCGCTCTCCAAAAACGACTACTAACAACACCCAACGGGGTATCGTATACTCGGGATTCTCTATACTAGAGCATTCCCGTTAAAGAAACTGGTACCTAAACAAACTACTGAGACTCTTATTTAAAGGAAGCAAGCAGGCACCTCAAATGATGTATGTGGGATAAGTGACGTGCCTACCTGCCTGCTTGACCTGCTAGCTTGCTTGCTTATATATATTAATTCAGCTGCTTAACTCGTTTTTCTTGTATAACTTTTAAAATATGACGTTTTATAAAACGACGAATATGTCATTAGAACGAGCATATTTTTATCTACGTTTTAACCTAAGTTTCATTAAAATGGAGTAAGGTAAATAAAATAATATATTTAATTATTAATATTAACGGTCTCCTATATTAGCCAAGGTTTGTCCAGATATTTCACCTTTCACACAATTATCTTACTCATTTAACAATATATGAAATATAAATTACATATTTCACACGTTTATAACCAGCACATTAAGATTCGGGGTATTACATCCTTCCCGCCTTACAAAAAATTCGTCCTCGAAATTTGTCACTACTTAAAAAGATGAGGGTACTTATCTTTCATTATGTTTTCTAGTTCCCATGTAAAGTTGGGTCCATGACGTGCGTTCCACTTGACTTTGACTAACGGGATTTCCTTCTTGCGTAACTTTTTAACCTTCCTATCTTCGATTTGTAGTGGTTCTTCAATGAAGTTGAGTTTTTCGTCAACCTGTACCTCTTCCAGGGGTATTTGTTGGAATGGAATACTTAGACTTATGAGCTTCCTCTAAGATTGTATCATGCAGTCCTCCAAAATTAGGAACCCATATCCTATTGTTGAACCTAAGGATATTATCATTTCCCATTGTCAGTAGCTTCAGTCTCCCAATCATTCTTTCTTTTACAATATGATTCTCTTTTAAGGCTTCTTGTTGTATATTCTTAACTTGATCTAAAAGACTAGTTTTAACCTCTATTCTTGTTGCATGAGTTCTTATTGGTTGAGGTTTCTCTATTCTACTTAGAGCATCTGCTACTATGTTTGCCTTACCTGGATGGTATTGGATCTCACAGTCGTAATCACTTAATAACTCCATCCATCGTCTCTGACGCATATTGAGCTCCTTCTGCTCAAATATGTGTTTTAAACTTTTATGGTCACTATAGATAGTGCACTTTGTACCGTAAAGATAGTGCCTCCAAATTTTCAATGCGAACACTATGGCACCAAGTTCCAAATCATGGGTTGTGTAGTTCCGTTCATGAATCTTCAACTGTCTAGAGGCGTAGGCAATCACTTTGCCTCTTTGCATGAGTACACATCCCATACCATAGTGAGATGCATCACAGTAGACGGCAAAATCTTTTATTCCCCCAGGAAGTGACAGTATTGGGGCGCTACATAACTTATGCTTTAACGTGTTAAAGGCTTCTTCTTGTTTAGGTCCCCAATTAAACTTAGAGGCTTTCTGGGTTAGTGTGGTTAATGGTGTTGCAATCTTTGAGAAGTCTTGAATAAACCTTCTATAGTATCCTGCTAACCCCAGAAATCTTCTGATTTCAGTGGGATTCTTCGGTACTTCCCATTTCTTGATGGCCTCGATCTTTGCAGGGTCAACTTGTATTCCACATTCATTTATCACGTGGCCTAGGAATTGCACCTCACATATCCAAAATTCACACTTAGAGAACTTTGCATAGAGTTTTTCTTTCTTGAGCAATTCAAGGACTGCTCTTAGGTGTTGTTCATGTTCTACCTCGTTCTTAGAGTAGATAAGGATATCGTCAATAAAAACGATCACAAACTTATCGAGGTAAGGTTTACAAACCCTGTTCATGAGGTCCATGAACACTGCAGGTGCGTTGGTCAATCCAAATGGCATTACCAAAAATTCATAATGACCATACCTAGTCCTGAAGGCAGTCTTAGGTATGTCTTCTGGTGCAACTTTCACTTGGTGGTATCCAGACCTCAAGTCTATTTTAGAGAAATAGCTTGCCCCTTGTAATTGATCAAACAAGTCGTCGATCCTGGGCAAAGGGTATTTAGGGGGTGTTTGGGATTGCGTTTTCAACCTGATTATTTGATTATTGTGTTTTGAAATCGCAAAAAATCTATTTTGAGTGTTTGGTAAAAAAATAATAAAAAGTGATTTTTTACGTTTTGTAGAGTTCAAAACGTGATAATCCATAAGTAGGTCACCCCTTGCTGCAGGAAAACGTGATAATCAAAAAACTGATTTTTTACGTTTTCACTTATTTATTTTTTGAAATATATATACTTTCCAAACACATAAATAGTTGATTATCTGATTATTGTGATATCAAACAACATAATCAAATCCAAACAATGTTGATTATCTGATTGTTGCGATATCAAACAACATAATCAAATCCAAACACTATCTTACTGCAGCACGTTTTGTTACAGCTAATTATCTGATTCTGATTATTCAAAACGCATAATCTATTTTCAAAAATCAACCCCAAACACCCCCTTATTCTTTATAGTGGCTTTATTCAAGTCTCTATAATCGATGCACATGCGCATCGTCCCATCTTTCTTCTTGACAAACAAGATGGGTGCTCCCCTTGGTGACGAACTAGGTTGGATAAACCCCTTTTCAAGCAACTCTTGTAGTTGCTTCTTGAGTTCTTGCATTTCTGTCGGGGCTAGTCTGTACGGCGACTTAGCAATCGGTGACGTACCTGGAACTAGGTCAATGCGAAACTCAACCTGTCTATCCGATGGTAGTCCCGGGAGCTCATCAGGAAACACTTCGGGGTATTCTCGTACTACTGGCACTTCCTCGACCTTCTGCTTTTCTGTAGTGTTTACGACATATGCTAAAAAGGCAACATACCCTTTCCTTAGGCATTTATGTGCTTGTGCTATCGTGATGAGGTTCTTAGTCTTGTCAGTGCGGTCTCCCGATACAGTTAGTTGTTTGCCGTTGGGTAATCGGAGTCGGACGATCCTTTTGTCACATATAATTTCCGCATGATATGGTGTCAACCAGTCCATTCCTATGACTATGTCGAATTCTCCAAGTTCCATAGGCATTAGGTCTATAGGGATAACATGGTTGTTTAAGCTTATTTTACAATTCTTAACTATGTCGACTATCTCTCTTTGACTTCCATCAGCCATTTCTTCTGTAAAGGCATGATCTAGGGTTTGGGACGCCTGGTTCAAGTAAGGTCTAAAAGTAGTCGACACTAGACTTCTATTTGCACCGGTATCAAATAACACACGCGCATATACATCATTTACGAGATACGTACCCATGATAACGTCTGTATTGGTCTTGGCTTCTTCCGTAATGAGTACAAATGCCCGCCCTTTTGGTTGATTTGGTTGTGTCCTATCATTTCTTTTAAGTTCGGGACATTCAGATCTCATGTGGTTAGGGTCTCCACATTTGAAACACTTCTTCTTTTCCTTGCATTCTTGAAGAGCATGACCCGTCTTTTTACAATTTGGACAAGGAAAACGACATTCCCCCGTATGAAAGCGTTTGCAAATTTGACATTGAGGAAATGTTTTAGGCCTTTTAAAGTTGTTATTCCGGGTGTCCCCCTTTCTTTCTTCCCACTTCCTTTTTGGTGCGGAAGATTCAGCCTGCCGCAGAATCATCTCGGCAGCCATGACGACGCCAGCCTCAACAGTTTCTGCAAAAGTCTTGGGAGATTTTGATTTGATAAACACCCTCATTTCAGAGGGTAGACCCCAAATAAACCTATTGATCAGTTGTTCCTCGGCCAATGCTAAATAAGAAACCAGTCGAGATATGTCGTTGAAACGAGAAACATACTCTCGATAGGTTTTATTTCCCATTTTTAACTGAAAGAATTCCACTTCCAGTTGCTCGGTCTCACTGGGAGGACAATACTTAGCAAGAAACTTATGAATAAACTCCTCCCACTTCATCTCCTTAACCTTTTCTTTTCCCTATGTTCGGACCACAATGTTCCACCAGTGAAGGGCTTCTGCTTCAAACATATGTACGGCGAACCATACTTTGTTGCGGTCATAACACTCACATATGTCTAATACTGACTCCATTCTGTTGAGCCAGTCTTGAGCTTCTAGTGCTCCCTTTCTTCCGTCAAAGGACTGAAGTTTACAGGACATGAAGTGCTTATAAGTACATTCCTTTGATTTGGAATATTCACCTTTTCCTTCTAATGGCATGGTTGCAATAGTGTTTTTCGTTTCGCCCATTCCTTCCCTTTGAACTGGCGTGGAGGTTGCTGAGCTTTCTTCATGTCGTTCTCTAGATTGGTTAACATAACCGGTTTGTGCATTCTTCATTACCTTAGCCACTTCCACAGCTATATTGTGGATATCCTCAGTATTTAGACGCATGCTTGTACTAGACCGGGACCTGACACTATGAGAGGGAGTTCGAGTCCTATAAGAACTTTCCTTTCCCCTTCTGTTATACTGATTATTTCTAGACCCTTGTTCATCTCTATGTTCAGACATTGTCTCCTTCCGATAGGAATATGAGTTTAAAGAGTTACTGGTATGTATGATACATCATTATAATATAACAACTATATACGTCACATAGATATATATATAGCACATAGAATGGCACAACATAGTTTACTTCTTCTAGCGTCACTCAACTGACTATGCAAGTACTTTTCCTGAGTACATGTTATTTGGCCTAGTCTGAGTGTGCTATTTAATCTTTAGAGAACTAATGGTTAAAGCTTAGGCATTCCTTCAATACCTAATTCGCTAAAACCTCGGGCTCTGATACCAACTGCAACACCCTCACCCCGTACCCCGGGTGATTGTGCACAATTGATACACTTACAACGGAAGCAAACTAAACTTTCATTAAAACTTATAATAGTCTGAGTAAAACACTTTATTTATTCACAAACTTTTGGCAACTAAGAACTCTTTGATCTTCTAAAACTCCACAACTGTCAAGTAGTTCCTATAGCTTTCCTCATGACTCACCTGAGATAAGTATACTCAAAACGACGTCAGATATATACTGGTGAGCTCATACTATACAATTTTTATAAAGACAGACCACAGTTTACATTATATGCATACACAATATGGGCATGTGACCACATTATAGTCAGGTTGGGCCTCATTGAACCTTATAGGTCACATTTAACTTGTCACAAACCACCGTACAAGAGACATACTGGTCCTCCAGCTGTGTCCCCCTACGGCCGTCACATAGGTATGAGTGTGTGTCGCTGGACCTTATAAGCACGAAGTGCCTGTGGGTACAACACCTTATTACCCTTCCCAGAGTGACACACCTCATTAAGCATAATAGGATCCCATATACCCCTACTGACACATGCATACTGCAGCATTCTCATTATTACCAGTTATGGACAAGTATACTATCACAGTTTAAAAGACAAGTATGATAACTCACCTGATTAGCAATTGCTTAACTGCCGCTAGTACGACTGGGTTATGTCTCAAGGTCCTGACACAATTACATAATCCTAGGTTAGGTAATGGTACACCTAACTAGTCATTATCATGGTTGGATATTGGTTAACCCTACCTTGTTTAAGCATGGGTGATCAGTCCATGCCTAACTAAGGCTAGGCTACCCAATACCCGCCCCTGACAATAACCCTAGTACCTAAAAATAATACTAACACTACTACTACTAATATATTATTACTAATAATAAAACTAATATTAACTACTAAAAATAAATAATAAATAACTAAACATAAACTTAAATGAGAGTATACCTCAAAACTATCTACGGCACGTTGATGTAGAATTTCCCTACTCCTGCTCCTACTCGCTCTCCAAAAACGACTACTAACAACACCCAACGGGGCATCGTATACTCGGGATTCTCTATACTAGAGCATTCCCGTTAAAGAAACTGGTACCTAAACAAACTACTGAGACTCTTATTTAAAGGAAGCAAGCAGGCACCTCAAATGATGTATGTGGGATAAGTGACGTGCCTACCTGCCTGCTTGACCTGCTAGCTTGCTTGCTTATATATATTAATTCAGCTGCTTAACTCGTTTTTCTTGTATAACTTTTAAAATATGACGTTTTATAAAACGACGAATATGTCATTAGAACGAGCATATTTTTATCTACGTTTTAACCTAAGTTTCATTAAAAACGGAGTAAGGTAAATAAAATAATATATTTAATTATTAATATTAACGGTCTCCTATATTAGCCAAGGTTTGTCCAGATATTTCACCTTTCACACAATTATCTTCCTCGTTTAACAATATATGAAATATAAATTACATATTTCACACGTTTATAACCAGCACATTAAGATTCGGGGTATTACATTTACCAATTGTGTGGGTTGGATGGTAAATAAATTTTATAAAAGTATGATTTTATGATAATTTGACGAATTATGTTTCATATACATATTAAGCAAATAACACAAAACTTTTATATAATGATGTTTAAGTTCTACACGTATCACATTGGATGAAGTTATAATTAGGTGATATTTGATTCAATCAGTTTTCTTAGAACCTAAAAAAGCTAATCAGTTTATTATTAAAAAGTCTATAATACAAATTATGTTAAAAAGCAAAAACATAAGAATTATAAATATAAGTGTATCATATGTTTTTATAAGACATGTCATATGGATATATATAATGGTGCATAAATATTCATATATTAATAAATACTTATTAGTCGTTTAACTAATGTAGATTATTAGCTTTAATAATACAAACTTTTTGATAACGAATGATATATATCATATAATTAAAAACTTAGAAAATAATCACATATTATATATAAACGTTTCAAAAAATGTTATATATAAACGTTTCTATTAAAAAATGTTTTAGAAAAAGTTAAAGAAACCTTGATAACTGAACTAAAAGAAAATATTAAAACTTTTTTTATATATCTCACATCTATTTTTTAGTTGTAGTGTATTTTTTTTCTTAACACTTGTTAAGAAAACATCCTAATAAATATAAATGATTTTATCTATTAAATACAAACTTTTTGATAACGAATGATATATCATATAATTAAAAACTTAGAAAATAATCACATATTATATATAAACGTTTCAAAAAATGTTAGATAGCGTTTGGTATGAAAGAATAGAAGGTGGAATGGAATAGATCATTCTGATGGAATGAAAAGAAACATGGTTATCATGTGGTAATGGAATGGAGCATTCCAATGGAATGTAACTCCTTCCAAATATAACAATTTTCATTCCTTGATAAGGGGGTGTTTTTATTTCATTCCTTCAAGGAATGGAAAGAAATATATTATTATTATTATTATATTTAAATTAATATATGATAAATTTAAAAGTGAATGAACAGTAATCATTCTTTATTATGTGATTTTTTATTATACCTTATATTCATTTATTAGACTATGGGGTATGGGGCGTGGGTTGGATACAAATATCCAAGTCACCACCCTGGGTGGGCTTGGGTTTCGGTGTGGCCTCTTGTACGGGAGTTTCAGTCCGGGCGTTGGGCATGACTAGCAGTCCTCCGTGGCCGGCTCTCATTGGCTGGGTTGGCTCGGTCATAGCGGCTAGGTTTAAATTTTAAAAAATAACCGTTTGGCCAAGCCAAACGGTTCACCCAAGTCACTATAAAACCCCCCAACCCCACCGCATGTCCACATCGCTACTCCAAACCTTCACTCCACCTACCCGAACCCGCTACCCACACTTGATACCGGCACAACGCGATGAAGGGCCGCCAACCCAGTGAGACCCGTTACTGGCCGGAAGCTTTCGCTAGCTACCGGCACAACGTGGGGAACGACCGGCACAATTTAAACGCGTGCCAACACAAGTGGCACGAGCTACGACCGAAGCTCGACCGTTTTAAAACCTACTACGATAGTGTCCCGTGCGGTGATATAAGTCACGAAGACTGGGTGGCGGTGGCCAACATCCAGTTCCGGGGCAAGGAGCGGAAGCTGTTTGACAAGTTCGCCCTGATCGAAATCTACCTAATGCTTTAGGTTTTTTTTTTTTTAATTTTGTAATCCTTTTTTTTTGTAGAATTTTGTAATTTTTAGGAACTTTTAATAATAATTTTAGGCTTTTTTTTTTAATTTTGTGTGTTTTTTTTAATTTTAGGTTTTTTTAAATTTTTATAAAATTGGCCAACCCACGCGGGCTAGCCACGCCCCACCATACCGACCCAACACGTCACTTACCAGCGGGGGGCTCGAAGTCCACGTGTCAATCCATGCTCCAAACCCCCGCTCCACCATACCTCACGGTCGAAAACACCAATGCCTTTCACGCAACGCGCGTAATTTAAAAACACAAAATTATCAATTAGCAAGAACTTGGTGTAATAGTTTTTGTACTTTGTGTAAAGTTATTTGTACAAAGCTTTCCACATATCTCTTCTACAAAATGTTGCTTTATGAAGTTGAACTTCATGCATTGGCAGTTTTTTTTTTTTAATTAATTTTTCTTTTGTAATCCAATGTCCGCGAATAGAAGACGTTATTTCTGAAGCAGATTTAAACTAAAGTCTTTTTTTTTTTTTTTTTTTTTTTTTTTTTTTTTTTTTTGCAAATTGATGTTCTTTTGTAATTATGTAAGGGAATTTTGTGGTGTGACCGCCCTCGTTTATAAGTTGGTTTTGTTTCTAAAGAAGTTTACCTTTTAAAAAAGAGTTAATTACTGTTTTCGTCCCTGAGGTTTGTCAAAAATAACGGTTTCAGTCCATTAGTTTAAAAATTGCGATTTTAGTCCATTAGTTTCATTTTCGTAACCATTTCAGTCCACTAGCTTAACTCCATCCATTTATTTTGTTAACTTTGAGTTAACTAACTAATTCAGGGACGGTTTGCGTCAGTTTTAGAAACACAGGGACTTAAGTGTAAACTCTAAAACATTAAAACAAAAAAAAAAGTAAATTCCAAAAAATCAAATAAATTCCAAAAAAACCAAATAAATTCCAAAAAAATTCTAAAAAATAATAAAAATTCTAAAAAATCATAAAAATTCTAAAAAATTCTAAAAAAATCCAAAAAATCCGTTTCGGCGCGAACTGTTTCGAACCCGAACCGTTTCGAGCTTAACCGTTTCGACGCGAACCGTTTCGACCCGTACCGTTTTGACCCGAACCGTTTCGAGCTGAACCGTCCGTACCGTTTCGACCGGAACCGTTTCGAGCTGAACCGTTTCGACGCGAACCGTTTCGACCCGTACCGTTTCGAGCCGATCCGTTTCGACCCGTACAGTTTCGAAGCCGAACCGTTTCGACCCGTACCGTTTCGAACCGAACCGAACCGTTTCGACCCGTACCGTTTCGAAGCCGAACCGTTTCAAGCCGTACCGTTTCGAACCGAACCGTTTCGAGCTGAACCGTTTCGAACGGAACCGTTTCAAGTTGTACCGTTTCGACGCGAACCGTGTCGTATCGAACCGAAACGGTTCGGGTTGAAACGGTACGGTTCGATACGGTTCAGCTCGAAACGGTTCGGTTCGATACGACACGGTTAGGTTCGAAACGGTTCAGCGAGAAACGGTTCGGTTCGAAACGGCACGGTTCGGTTCGGTTCGAAACGGTACGGCTTGAAACGGTTCGGCTTCGAAACGGTACGGGTCGAAACGGTTCGGTTCGAAACGGTTCAGCTCGAAACGGTTCGGCTTCGAAACGGTACGGGTCGAAACAGTTCGGCTCGAAACGGTTCGGATCGAAACGGTACGGACAGTTCAGCTCGAAACGGTTCGGGTTCGAAACAGTTTGCGCCGAAACGGATTTTTTGGATTTTTAGAATTTTTTAGAATTTTTATGATTTTTTAGAATTTTTATTATTTTTTAGAATTTTTGGAATTTGTTTGGTTTTTTGGAATTTTTTGATTTTTTGGAATTTACTTTTTTTTTTAATGTTTTAGAGTTTACACTTAAGTCCCTGTGTTTCTAAAACGGACGCAAACCGTCCCTGAATTAGTTAGTTTACTCAAAGTTAACAAAATAAATGGATGGAGTTAAGTTAGTGGATTGAAATGGTTACGAAAATAAAACTAATGGACTGAAATCGCAATTTTTAAACTAATGGACTGAAACCGTTATTTTTGACAAACCTCAGGGACGAAAACAGTAATTAACTCTTTAAAAAAAGATGGTCCTTTATTGTTTTGTTTGTTTGCCACCGTACAACGTTATAAAAAAGTTGAGTTGATTCTGTTTGGGAACTTAAGGGACTGTTTTGCAACTTTTTAATGGATAAGTGCTGAATTTATATAAACTCTAATTTACAACATAACTATGCATATGGTGGTTGTACTGTATGCATAACATGTGTTTTGTGGTATTGCATGTTGTATCTTAAGTAATGTTGTTTGTACATTACTATTTAGAATCCACGTGTCTTCTTTGTATCCACATTTCACAACTTTACCTTTTTACTTTCTCTCTCTCACACAATATAACACTACTGATTCTCAAAGAATCGCTTCACTCAAAATCACACCACCAATTCAACGACCGAATTTCAGTGATCTGCATACGGCAACATCGATAGTTACAGGTTCGTGATCTCTGCATCACATTTTCTTCTTTTGACATCGAACTTAATCTTGATTTCTTGATCTTTACAGCAAGATTTTAATTGGGTGTTTAGGACTACGATTCAGAGCAACATGTAGCATCACCATAGATCGAGATGGTAAGTATTCTCTGCTACTGGACTCATTGTTATGTGCTTGGTTTTATTGTCTGATGCTAATTACAAATGATAAGTCAATTTGTTATGTGGTTCGTTTGGTTCTGATCATAAGTTATAATTTGGTTAAGGATCCTTCAAAATGTCCTTTTGCAAGATATATGCTCACTCTGATTATGATTCATTTTTTTTAGTTTTTGATCTTTGGATAAACATGTTATGATATGTATAGAAAGAAATAATTAGTGCTTTAAGAGCACTCTTTTTGACATTGTTTTCTATATTATATATCGTTGGGAAAAATATTTCAAGAATCCTTCTAAAACCCTGAATCCTAATACTGTACCCACCTATACGGCTTCGATATGGCATCTTTACCCGAACGATTGTGCTTCATATGGCCCTTCACAAGTCGGTCAGCGTCAATAGTTAAACACATTCATTTTGGCTCTTCCAAATATCTCATAATGTCGTCTGCAGAACCGCATTGACGTCTGCAGAACCCATGTATCATCCGTATTATTCGACAAGACCACTGAGTTGAGGTCTGCCGTTTGCCTCCCCAGCTCATCAGTTTTGCTTCATGTTTCGAGAAGAAACTACTAGGTTATTGCAGCTTTCAAAACGGGTTCGGGTCGATTAAAAAAGGGGTTGTTTTGGTTTGGGCCGAAACGGGTTTGGGCTGAAACTGGTTCGTGCTGGAACGGGTTCGAATCAGGCCGGGTATCGGGTCGGAACGGGTTTCGGGTCGGGTCGGGTTGGGTTGGTCTAAAACCCCCTTAATGAGTATCCTTACTCAAATTTAGGATTCATGAAATCAAATTGTTTTTAGAGTGATAGATAATAGAAAGCACAAATTAGTGTTACAATCAAAAGAGAAACAACTTAAAATATGAAAAAATAGTGTAAATATCACCTTAAATTGATCGTCCAGATGTTTTAGATATTGGTAATATTCTAGAGCTTCACGAAAGGTTTTAGAATCTTTGGAAACAGGCAAGTCTCGCACAATTCGGTAGTACAATCGGACCAGAAAGGAACCGAGTTCTTGCATTGTAGTAACTGTCTTTTTGCGGCTGTTTCAAGATGAGAAAGATATGCATCGTGATGCTTGATCCAGACGTTTGGCATCACCTACACATTACCATAATGTATTAAACTCTCATAGTCCTACAGGCATAAGAAATATATTTGCACTCAAACATACAAGATGCACCCCTATTACCTTAACCTTAAAAATAACAGTTTTATTTAAAAAAAATGCTTTGTTTTTGAATATGTAGATAAATTCATACAAAGGTTACTCATTCAGTGTTAGGCTTATTATGGTGGTGGACATAACTTTCTATCAAATTTGTTGAAGTTGTTTCTTGGTGCGCATTGCGGTCTACTTTCCCGAAAGCGAATTGGGTGAACGATATTCACCATGGTCCATTACGGCGAAAAACTTCTCACGTATAGATTAACGGACATTACTTTATTACAGCTGATGCGTATTTCAATCATGTCCTGTCTGGCAGAGGGTGTGTGTTTTTAACCGTACCCGAATAAAAGCCACCCGACAGGGTCTGGCAGAGGGTGGGGGAAACGAATTATGAAGTGTCTGGCTGAGGGTGTGTGTTTCAATCATGTCCTGTCGGCACAGGGTAGCAAAACGGGTTCGGGTCGATTAAAAAAGGGGTTGTTTTGGTGCTGGTCGAAACGGGTTTGGGTTGAAACGGGATCGTGCCCGAACGGGTATCGGGTCGGAATAGGTTTCGGGTGGACATTGAGCGTTTTTGGTACCGGTTTTTGGCGGTTTTTGCCTTAAAATACCGAGTAGTGCAAAGATCTGGATACAATCGACTTTGACTCTTCATGTCACATTGACATTTAAAAATAAGAGTTCTTGGTCCGGTGAAAGGCATCAGTGACGGCGTTACGTTTCTTGTGTGTTCTTCGATGTTAAGGTCAGTAGACTGAGTCCCCACGGTTGCTGTTAATGTGTAGCCGAAGGCAGCAGTGAATTGTTCTTCACTTAACTTTCGTTTCTTCCATGCGGTTTCATATTTCTTTAAAGGCAAATTGGATTTAAATAATCCCAACTCACGTGGATAAAGTGTCTCCATAAACATTTCTTTTCCAACTTAGTTACAAAACTCATCCTTCAAGCTTTGACTGTATGCTAACTTTAGTACTATACCATTAGTCAATCATTAGAGTTAACCTTTTCTCGCTTCGTCTAATAATGCAAATTAGTCGATGCACATGATTGGAGGACCAATTTTGATTAGAATAAACCTTTGTAAACTTAACTCCACCAAAAACACCCAACCCCAAGCTTAACCAACAAAAACGCCATCTAGACGAATCACCAGGTAAACATAACAAACTCAACACCACTTGATGTCCATGGATTGCTTAAGAAGTCCGTTCGTTTTAGGCTTTTTTTAGCCTGTTAATTTGTAGCATTTTGTTAGCCCACAATCCATAGATTATAGTACAACGGGTTAGATACACAATTATAATGATGGAAAGGTCCTTGCATAATTTTAGTCATTACAACATTGAAAATTTGGAATTGGATGCACAACAGTAAAGATTTGAACACATCATTGTAGTTGGCAGGAGTATCACAATCTCATTATTTCAAAATAATTAAAACTTGAAAATTAAACACATTTTTGTAAGAGCCATACACACCGTTGTAAATAAGTTACGACACAAATGGAATTCTACAATCATCAAAGCACACTGAATTGAGTGTTGACTGTTGAGGCCCATAAGAAATCATGCCATAGATGTCGAAGGTGTGAGTATTGTTGAATATCAACAATTCTCAAGGAATGTTTATTTACTTTACATATATGTAGTTTTTGTTTTGATCAACTGTCGCTTATTTATTTAATGTACATGTGTATTTAAAAGTGCACTTTTGTTTATGATCAAGTATTGATGTAAAATCCATTTATATAAACCTTACTAACCAACCTCTTTGCCATCCCAGATAACAGCAACACTTCAAAGAAGGGACGCATCGGGCGCGGGGAATGATATGGACGTCGAACACCTTTTTGTACAGTTGCCAAGTAGAAAAAACGCAGCTGTAGGTAGTAGTTAAGCAAGCCATGTCCTCTAGGAATATGTCTTTTGTGCAACTTATGTAACTAACATAGCTTAGTGTTAGTAACCTAAGTTGCAACTATAACATATGTACAAACCTGGACACAAACTCTTGGTTGTATCTAATCTATCTAACCTAACAGATGTAAATCACAACTTGCTTAATGTAAATATAAGTCTAGCTCCCCGCCGCATCGCGGCGGGTTACTCTTCTAGTTGATATCTAATATATATCAAAAGATTTATTATTAATTCTTTACTATTAATAAATTATTATTATTATTATTGTGGCAATTATATTTTTGTCATTTTAACACATTTGTGTTTCGTTATTTCGTCTTTTTTTATTTATCAAATTGTATAAAGTAATTTTTCATTTTATTCATATATGAGTAACCAAACATCACATTGGAATGGAATGATTCATTTCATTCCGTTGTCCATTCCATTACTTCGTCAATTCCATTCTCTCGTTCATTCCATTACCCCATACCAAACAGACCCTTATATATAAACGTTTCTATTAAAAAATGTTTTAGAAAAAATTAAAGAAACCTTGATAACTGAATTAAAAGAAAATATTAAAACTTTTTTTATATATCTCACGATCTATTTTTTAGTTGTAGTGTATTTTTTTTCTTAACACTTGTTAAGAAAACATCCTAATAAATATAAATGATTTTATCTGTTAAAAATCGGAGTGAGAAAAATTGGTTTTTAAAAAACACCTATTTTGGTAAATACTTTTCAAATCGTCCATTTTGGTAAATAAGTTTTCCACCAACACCCTTTTAAGAAAAAACTCGAGTATAGAGTCAATGAACATATGCGTTGATAGACATTATATTTTTGTAATTAAGTTTAAGTATTATTTTTTTTGAACGGCCAACATAAATTTTATTATTAAAAAACTAGCAAGACGCTAGACACCATATTTACAAAAGTTTAAGTATTATTGTCTAGTGGAAATGAATATGATCGGGTGATTCCATTTATGACACGATGATGCTATAGTGGTCCATTAGTGATCCAAATTTGCCGCTAAAAAAAGTAATCGTTGTTGTAGAGTAACAATTATATAGTCACATGACTAAATTAGAAGTTGTTAATCAATGTTATTTTCATGCAATTAAGGTTAAATAACATGACTAAATTTAATATCGTTTATTTTCATGTAGCTTTGATATTTGGTTTAGGAGTTAAGTGTCATTTTCGTTCCTATGTTTGGTGAAAAATGCCACTTTGTTTTGGTAGAAAATGTCACTTCAGCTCAAAAAAAAAATAAATAAATAAATAAATTGCGTCAGTTCCGTCCTCAACATTTTTGAAACATGCCACTTCAGTTCAAAACATTTTTGAACTTTTTGAACTGAAGTGGCACGTTTCAAAAATGGTGAGGACGGAACTGACGTAAATTTTTTTTTGGATTGAAGTGGCATTTTCCACCAAACTACAGGGACGAAAATGGCAGTTAACTCTTGGTTTAGTTTTAGTGTTAACTCTATTGGTTAAGTACTACAATTGAATTTTAAAATTCATACAAAGTTAATTTAGAGAAACATTCTATGAACCTATAGATTAAAGATCCTGTATATTAATTCAAAAGTGTGAGAAGTGTAAGAAATATTGTGGAGATGACATGTGTCATCAATCTAAATTAATTTAAAAGGGTAAACAAGTAATTTTCTCATTGATTCAATTAACTGATAACCTTCCATAACCGCCACTCTTTATTTTTGGAATACGATTTAATCTACGAATTTGTATTTTTTTTTATCGTTCACTAATTGTAACTTTCTGAAGATCGCAGAATGAAGATTTTATAGAGTGTTATATAGTGATGGATGCAGAATGAAGGTTTTATACAGTGTTATAGTGTTATATTTACTAGTAGCAGTCTATGATGATGTATAGTGTTATACTGTTATATATTATGGTAGGAGGTCTATGATTGATGGATAGTGTTATATAGTGCTATAGTGTTATATTTTTCTTGTAGCAAGTCTATGATGGATGTATAGTGTTATATAGTGTTACATAGCGTTATATGGTGTTATATAATGTTATATAATGTTATATATTTCTGGTAGCAGTTACATGTTTCCGGATTTTTAGAATGTCCGGATTTTTAGTGTTAGTTTAAAAATGGATCGCTGGAATTTAGGAGAGGTTACCTTATTTGAAACATATAAAAAGACACTATTACCCCTACAATTTTCAAATCAGTCCAAATAATTAAAACACAATTTACAATTTGGTCCTTATTAATCTCAACCATTAATCTTCTCACGTCGGAAGTTGGTCATGGACACCCCCACACGAATGCTCCGTGACGAGACTAATGATGTTGGTTTTGTAGGATTCCGACGAAGATCAACAAGCGAGTAGTCCGGAAATTAAGTCTTCAAGGTCGTGCTAATTTTGGTCTCGAAAAATTGAATTTGTGGATTTGTTTGATTTGTACATAACATAAACATATTGTTGATTTGCAAATAATTAAAAGATGATCACACATGGGTTTCAGAGTTAGAAGCATAATGTATAATCTTATTTATTTACCACGTTGAAAAGTTACGTAGACATAACTTTGCATGTACGCCACCTTCATACGCTTAGTTTCAGTGTAGACTACGCCGAGATGGGTGTAGACGACGCTAGATTTCCATTGTTGATTCCCACGCACCCGTACTAATCCCAAAACTTGCGAGCTTTTAATTACTACCCTGTATGTAAGAAACACAAACTATGTAAACCATATTCGATGCAAATTTGGGATTAAGAAAATATAAATTATATACAAAAGACGTGTACAAAACAATCACCCGTCAGTAGCATGTTCAACGTCTACTTATAGATTTATCGTTTTATCTAACTCTTTTATAAACATACCATAATCCCTTTACCTACGCTTTCGTTAAAACACGTTTTTTTTTTTTTGGCAAATTCGATAATCAGAGAGACTTTGGTATTGCACCTAGGTCTTCCTCCAATAGTAGATTGTATATAAAAGCTTATGGAACAAAGTTTACCAATGTTTTAAGATCGCATGTACTTCTTCCATATTAATGAGGATGTAAGTTTATAAGGTAACAATGTTTATATTGACACATGCCAGATTCATTTAGTTGCATATAGACAATCATCCAAAATTCCAAATGAATTGTTTAAGATCCCAGCTTGTCTGTTACCGAGTTATCTTATATAACTATTAATTCATTTCTTACACTAGAGATGTTATGGAAAATTACTTATATCGTTTTTACGTTGGTTATTTTTCTTTGTTTTAACAATTACAATACGTTATGGAAAATTAGAAAGTATATGAAAATTAATTATTATAAGAAAAGTAGACAAACAGAGCATCAAATCCTAATAGATATAAACTAAACACTCGAAATTTTAGAGATTATGTGGGTTTGTGTCACGTATTACAATTATTCATAAAAATGTATTGGTTTTTCATATTCTACATGAGTGTAAAGTTAATACGGTATGAAGTTGATACCCAAGTACAAGTCGCGTATCACATGCATTAAGTAGTCATTACTGGAACAAAGTAGATTTTGTTAGGAATGGCAGAATTCTATATACAAATATAGAGCGAGCCAGTTAGAAATTGTAAAATCCGAAAATTACATCACCGCGTCATGAATATTAAGTCCAACCACCTATCCCAATTAACAGAACCCAATCCAGACCTACTACGCATCCACGAATATTAAGTCCAACCACCTATCCCAATTAAGAGAACCAAATCCAGACCTACTACGCATCCAAAGAAAAGAGTTTTTCTTGATGACTTCTATCGTACGCCGATGCATGTTCCTGAATTCCTTGTCATTCCTGGCTTTCCATATCTTCCAAATAGTGGTTAGCAGCACCGCCTCTACCATCTTTCTCCGGTCCTTAGAGCCAGGTAATGCCGCCAACCAGTTCCAAGGATCCTTTAAATTGTAGTCTAGACCGGCGATGGGAAGTCTCAACCAGACCAAGACTTCCCACCAGATGGACTTTGCTGCCAAGCAATTATTTAGAATATGAACAATGTTTATATAGTTATAAAAATAATACTTTGATAATTTTTAAAGAAAAATTGATAATACTTTGATAATTTTTAAAGAAAAAAGGGAAAGGAGAAAATGGAAAAGGTAACGAGTCAACTCCGAAAATCAAACGATAACCTGTAAGTCTTGATATATTTATATATTTATACACTTAGAGACTCTTTCTTTATCAAAACAAACTAGGTTAGAACCCCGTGTATTACACGGATTGAATAAATATTAATTTTATATACTAAGTCATAAAAAAGTTACATCTTTAAAAACACGTGCGTTGCACAGATTTAATAAACGCGTGTATTACACGGCTTGAATACATATAATTTAATCGGTTAACACACATAGTCGTCAATATATGTTTTTGGAAAATGAACTTTGATGTGCTATATAATTTTTATTATATTTTACTTTGTTTATTTATTTATTATTAGGTTAGAAACTTGTGTATTACATAAGTTATAACATTTTACCTTGTTTTTTTATTTATTAATAGGTTAGAAACTCAAGTGTTACACGTAGCCGAATCAATGAAATATTAAATAGTTATTGATAAGTAAAACAAAAAAAAAGTTGAGAAAAGAAAATTAAATAAATAATAGATAAGAGGAAAAATGAAAATAATTGTATATTAATAATCACTCAAATTGATATTAATAAATAACCCGTTATACTAAACAATATATATTGATTCTACTATATGACAAAACGATCCATTTATATATATTATGTGGATATATTATATATCATCTAATAATATACATATTGTAGCTTATTGGTATAATAACTGTATAATCCCTTATCCTGCATAATCTAATCTAATTTAATACGCATATAAGTAAATAAAATTAATAAATAACCCGTTATACTAAACAGTATATATTGATTCTACTATATGACAAAAACCATCCATTTATATTTATTATGTGGATATATTATATATCTAATAATATACATTTTGTAGCTTATTGGTATAATAACTGTATAATCCCTTATCCTGTATAATCTAATCTAATTTAATACGCATATAAGTAAATAAATACATGATCATTTAGATGTTTCTTAGCTAAAAGAACACACAAAAATATGCAGGAATCTTATATGTAAATATTAATTACGGTGAAAAGTATACATACAGACTAATTTATAGAACGTTATATATAAATTAACTATTTTGATGTATCGGGATACAAACAGACTAATTTATAGAATGTTATAGATAAATTAACCATTTTGATGTATCGCGAATATCGATAATAAAATGAATTTATTTAAATAATTTGAAGATAATTTTATGTAAAATTAATATATTACCTTTATAGAAAGTTAATAAATTAGACATTGTTTTCAGAATAAAATTTAAAGGATATGATAACTTAGACAATCCATATTGATAGTTAAAAAAATCAGGCATTGTTTATTTAATTTTCAAGGTATAATATTTGACTTAAGTATATCCAACATCTTAAAGCTGGTATTATTTTTTCAGTTTAATTTATTATTTAAATAGCAGAAGGATAAAATGTTATTACATTTTAATTTGTTGTTATTCTTATCATTATTAGATTAGATTAAATATTATTATTATTTGTATTAGATTAGATTAAATATTATTATTATTATTAATAATTTTAATCAATTAAATGAGAGAATAACAAGTGTCTCAAAACAGGTTTCTTTTATTATATAGTATAGATTTCAGTGTGATTTTATATTTCACACTGATATAACAATTATTAGTTAGTGAGGATGTGCTATTTTATTTTACATCAAACGAAACTATTTTGTTCGGATTAAGGTCCTTTTAATCTTCTTCTAACATTCAACTTATAAATTTTATTAAAAATATTAAAATCTTCGCGTTTGGGCGTGGGCGAAAAACCATATAAAAAACTAATGTCAAAACCCATCGAGCTGCATTGACAGCATCGTCGCAACCAAGGGCGTATCTTTTAAGGGGCCAGGAGGGGCGTCCGACCCCCCGAACTTTTACCTCAGTAGTGTTATGTATGTTCGTTTCGTGTAGAATTTTTTACATATATACGTTTTCGACCCCCGGTTTTATAAAAATAAAAGAGTAAATTACAAGTTTTGTCCTTTATCTTTACATCAAATTTTAGCCAAAAAGTTGACAGGCGGTGTCCTTTATGTTGCCAAATCTTGCAAGTTTTGTCCTTTTAGCCAAACCCAGTTAGAATATTTGGTTAAATCTGGTCATGTGCCTTGCACATGAGAGCACTTTTATCATTTTATCTCCTCAGGGACTATTGTGTAAAATATCTTATATTTAGGGGTTAGTTTCTAAAAAATAAAAAGATTATAAAGAAGCCCTCTCTCTCTCTCTCTCTCTCTCTATCAGACGTGCTCTCTCTCTCTCTTCTCTCTTTCTATCGACTCCAACTTTCTCAGATCTGGAGGGTGGCTTTAGCGGTGGTGACGGAATTGGTGGTGGTAGATTAGATTGAAGGTGGGTGCGTGGTTGATGGTGGTTGTTGGCGGCGATGGAAGTGGATGGTTCCAGATGGTGGAAGATGGGTGGTTGCAGATGGTGGAAGATGGGTGATTTAATCGCAGAACAATTTAGGGAAAGGTTTGAGTGTGGGTATTCATGGATATCGATTTTGTTTAATCGGTTGTTTATCGATTTTGTTGAAGAATTCGTTTTTAGGGATTGGGGATTTTTGGGGGGATGTTGGTTGTTGATTTGGAGATGGTGGAGGGTGGTGGTAGGCGGCGGTAGATGATGAAAGGCAATTGTGGTGGTGATGGCGGCGGCGGTAGGTGATGTGGAGTGGCGGTGGCAGGTGGTAGATGGTACAAGTAGGTGGGTGGTGGCAGTTACAGATGGTATGGGGTTCATGGGTGGTGGTGGTGGTGGTGGTGAGGGTTGTGGGGTAGCAGGTGGTTGTGTGGGGTGTGATCAGACGGCGCCGACAACAAAAACAACAATGGCATCACCCACACCAAGTCGCCTCTTAATGTCGGTCAGTACCTTCTTATTTTCGGTTGCCTTGCATTCTTTTGTGGCTCTCAGCTACATGTAAATTTATTTATACCAATCTGTGTAAATAAGATTGAAAGTGCAAACAAATTGATTTGGAATTTGATGATTTGATGAACTGTGAATTGATGCTGTGAATTGATGATTCCATAAGTTGCAGATTATTTGAACTTATATGATATTAGTATACTTAAAATCGATCCAGTTATGCTTGATCTGTGTATGGTAATTGTTAGATGGTCCCTACATGACAAATGGTTCTTCATCTTTTGGGTGTCATGATTGTTATGTTGGGCGGTTTAAGGTGTGTTTGATGGTGGCGGTAGTGGTGGTGGTGGCGGTGGTGGTGGTGGCGGCGGTGGAGGGTGGTGGTGATGGTGATGAAGGGTGGTGGTGATGGTGGTCAGTAATTTACTCTATATAATAATAATAATAATATTTTAATTTTTTTTGTTTTATTTTTAGATAACATTAAATAAATGGGGTAGAAAGACTAAAATGCCCTTGAGTGACCAGATTTAACCAAAAAATCTAACTGGGTTTGGCTAAAAGGACAAAACTTGCAAGGTTTGGCAACATAAAGGACACCGTCTGTCAACTTTTTGGCTAAAGGACAGCGCCTGAAATTTGATGTAAAGATAAAGGACAAGACTTGTAATTTACTCAAAATAAAATTTACTTATATAGAATTTTTAGGTTCGGTAACTTCCGACCCCCCGGTGGAAATTTTCAAACTTCGTCACTTTTCGCAATGCCAGAATTAGAATTTGTAAAAACACAACAAATTTATCTAATGTATAATTCCCTATCGAAAAATTTTCTAGACAAGTTTCACATTCATATAATAGAGGGAACGATATAAATAAAAAGAAGAAAAACTGTATTTGAGTAAGTTTCGTCAACGCCACACTCAAAGTCAAATTCGCTTTTCAAGAAAAAATAAATATAAATTAGTAAATTGTCTGGAAGAAAGAAGCAAATGGAGTGTGGTTTACAGGTTTAAGATGGTTGGCAAGTGGTTTAGACGTGTGACGCGGTTTCTGTTTAATTTTGTGTGGAGTGGGTCCGTTCAGTGTATACTTGCCTGGCCCATTAGCGTTATCTTGTTCGGGTTGTGCCCGGTCAATTTTCATCTATAATCATCTCTCTTATATACTAACTAGTTTAATACCCGTCCGGTAGACAGGTTACGTTGATGTATTATATACGAACAACATGGATGAACCTATCAACACAAAGAAATAAAACAATGAGTCAGAAAATATACTCATCCGGTGGTTAGGTACTTTAACGCCATAATTTCATCACTATATTGAATTGCATTCTAAATAAAAAAACTGTTTTGTTCATGCTCAAATTACAAGTCATTAACATAAGTTCACTATGAAATGAAAGTTTAGTGCAATTTAGCGTCATCATTTAACATACTGCATTATGTAAAGATCATAAATAAAAGAGTAAACTTCCGTTTTGTTCCCTGTGGTTTGGTCACTTTAACGGGTTTGTCCAAAACCTTTAAAAATAGCCATTTTCCTCCAATAGTTTGCTATGGTTTTTCCATTTTGCTCCCCGCCTCTAACTCTATCCAAATTGTCTGTTTTTTCCGTTTTGCTCCCGTAGAGAGCAAAATGGAAAAACCATAGCAAACTATTTGAGGAAAATGACTATTTTTAAAGGTTTGGGGCAAAACTGTTAAAATGACCAAACCACAGGGAGCAAAACAGAAGTTTACTCTAAATAAAAAAGAAGCCCCAACTTAGTAATAGCATATATAAAGCCATGCTTGTTTTATAATGGCATAGTAATTTAGATTTATTGGTGTAATTTATAGTAAATATTTACTATTAAAAATATAAAATTATATTCATTCAACCCGTATAATACACGAGGTTCTAGTGAAACTATAGAAAAAATTATGAGAATTGTGAATTCAATCCATGAGAAACAAGAACCTCAAAACACACGCATAACACGTATTTATTTCAAATCCTGCTAACTAAAACCCTTATAGGCCCCCATATATTTCATTGCATCAATAAATCGCTAAACTGATGACTTACGACACGGAATACAAATTTGGGCCAAAATAAAAGAGTTGGATCATTTATGGGCAAAGAGTGATCCAATTTATGGACAAAGGATGACCCAATTCCCAAACACAACAAACTAAATTGAATTATGTTTTTTTTAATATTTTTACACTTAAATATCATCTTTCTAACTACCATCTAACTTTACACTTACAACAATTTAACCCATACAATTTTTATAGGGGACAAACATCATACCACTGTCACTAGTCATGACGTCATAGCTTCTTAAATCTTTATCAAGTAAAACCGAAATAAAGATTTCAATTAAAATTCTTAAATTGGGCTAAAAGCATGAAATTTAAAAGCCTGATTGGCAAGGAGGTAATTGGCTTGCCCTAGTCCACCGTCAAGCTGCATCGGTGTAATGTAAGTGTGCATTGTGCAACCCTCTCTTGCCATTAAGTAATCCACATAAGCCTCTTTGTAACTTCTCCAAAATAAATGCTTCTATCTTTTTTTAGTATCCTGAAAGTGGTTTTTTTTACTATACAGATTATGAAACACGCATGACGCATCATAATACCATGAACATAGGCTTTTGACCCACTTGATTTGGTTAACTAAAAACACGTAGCCCTTTTGTTAACCCTTTTAAAAATATTATTAAAGAGTTACGTTTAATTTTATAAAACTGAACCAACATCAGCCGGACATCTCTACTAATACATGAATTCATATTTATGGTTTTTGGGTTCAATACGATGAGTCAGTTTCAGTATTTTTGCACTACAAGTACCGTATAACAAGGTAGGTTTATAACTCGCAACTTTATGTTTGCAACTTTCATTTTTTTTTTTTTTGAACGGTAGATCAACTGCATTTCCAGCTTACTTCAAATGGCCAGCATATGCTGTTTAAACCCTTCACCCCAAGTTCCCACAGGAGGAAACCACTTAGTGGAAAACCCCCCGACCAACTGGGCTATACCATATTGGCTTGCAACTTTCATTTAACTATGTATGATGCTACTGTAAAAATATTTTATATTTTATGCATATACTGAATTTTCGCCATATCACGTAGGAAATTCCTTTAGTTCACGTCTATTTGTTTAATAAAATTCTCTCTCTTATACTCTCTTGTTTTTCTATTTATCTTTTATGATACTTCAATACACTAGTGTTGGAAGAGATAACCCGAATTTAACCTTTAATACCAACGAAATATCCTCCCATTAGATTAACTCGAACCTGGCCTACCCTCAATTTTGTTATGCCTATGTCGCATATGAGGTACACGCATGACAAAATGAATGTTAATTCCCACCAATAGAATGAGAGATGTCACTATCTGAGACAATGATGCCTTTAAAACGAGGGCTTTCACCATATGATAGTGACATCAGTTCATTCAAAGAGACTTTGTAACTCTGACACACACTTATACTTAATAGTATGTAATCTCTTCCAATCAATACTTAATCCCAAATCGAAATGTAGTCACAGGGAGACCTTTATGTTGGAAATTTTAGTGAAAATGAGTTTTTCACTAAATATTTTGGACATCAATAATATTTATATATGTGTTGTATAAATAATTATTTATGGTTTGTGTTCAAACTATGTCCAAATAGAGCTAAGATGAATACGATATCGAAGCTTGAAGTTGTATGTTTGGAACAAACAAAGATGAATAAAATGGATTAGTTTTGTCAACTTGTCCCACATAGGTGGGATGACAAAACTTAAAGTGGTTTATAAGGAGCAGCACTCCTTGTATATTGTTTCCTTAAAGGCAAACACTAGTGGGGATCCTAAAGGGTGCAGAGCAGCACCCTTACTCGTGTACATATGCGCACGTGCCGTGGGCTATAGGCCCTATATAGTGCACTTTGAACTTCGCACACCGCTTTTGTATTTTTGTCCATGAGCGCGTGGTCAGATACACGGCGGGTCCGCTTATGGCGCACCCTTGGTGGCGTAGGCGGATGCCATGGCATGTCGATGCGGCGCGAGCTCCTTAGGCGCATGGCGCACGTCATTGGCTAGGACGGGGAGTGCAGGTGGCACACGAGTATGGACGGCGCATGACCGGGTGGCGTCCTGGTACGCGTAGTGATCCGTATGGCGCGCATATGGCATGTCGTGAGATCCTTGAAGCGTGGCGCGCGAACTGGCAGGCCAGTTCAAGCATGTGCAGGTTTGCATTAGTAACTAGGCGCACTGGTCAGGGTGTTGCGCGCATAGCGCAGGTTCTAGTGCAGTGTGCGCGTTTAGCATACGAGCGGTCTACGGCTCGCATAAGCGTGGATCCGACTGTATGGTGTGTAGCGCGCTTGGGCGCTGGTCACGATCAGTCATGTCACACCCCAATAATTCCACGTATTACCGATGGGCCCGGTGGGGAGTATCGTGATGTAGTTGATATCATCATTGTCAACATACACAAATATATAGCACAGCGGAAGGCTGGGTAAATAAACTATTACAAACCATACTGTCTGTCGATGTTCGAATACAAGAATAATACAGACTGGAATGTAATAAGATCCACAGGCGGATCATAAAGTACAAAGAAACAAAAACTACAGACTCCGGGTATCTATGGGATTTGCAAGATCCTCTACAACACCCTATAGCTCCAGCCTACTTCGATAAGTACCTGTTAATTCAATCTTTAGGAAAATACGTCAGTATACACTGGTAAATACAATTTAACTGACTCGTTTTGAAAACATTTGAGAAAATAGGTTTAGATGCACAAGGCACAAATCCTTTATAACTTGGGACAATCTTATTAAAATCTTGTATACAGTTTTACATGCTTGTCATACATGTGGGGCCGGTTTATAAGCCGGACATGATTAACTGACTCACCACTTATAGAACCCATAGAGGAGTTATCCCCAACTTGTGGGTAAATTAATATTTAGCATTTGCATCTGTCAGGTGCATGCCTGCACCCCGTGCATAGGTCGTGGCCATTAATAACTTAAATGAGCCAAGGATATCCAGGACACGGTCGTTAACCCCCAAATGTTTATGTTATCAAACAATACAGATTAAAACGGGTTATGCAGATTTATTAAATCATAATCCGACATAATAATCCCATACCCGACCAAGCGGTATTAATATACCGTATCCCAAGCCCGTATAGGGAAAATAAGTTAAAAGTATTTACCTGATGTAGTAGTAAATTCCTAAAGTTCTTGAAAGATACTTTTTACCGGAAGCTATAAATCTGTATAGAAGATTTAATTATCTATTAGGATGCTAACGGGTCTTTACTTAAGTCAAAGACTTAGACCGACTAGCTAGAAAGAAACCTTACGGACCTAACCGGTAGATTAAACGGAAATCGGGATAGAATGTGTTTTAGACCCGACAAGCTTGAATACTTGTATAATATGGGTAAACTAAACACATTCTGGAAAATGAGGTTTTAATGACAAGGTTAAGCCCGTTTCGGCTATTTTACGTAAACTAGTCACGTAAACTAGTCACGTAAACCGATCCGAACACGTACATGCGTAACGGGTAACCGGACAAGCTATAAACAGGTCTTAATCATTATTATGCTCAAAATATGTTAATATAACAGTAGTATATCAACATTTATGCCCAAAAGCAAATTAGACCAAAATAAGTCCCATAAGGGCATTTTGGTAATTTTACATAGACTTTTAAAAGCTAAAAATTTGGTTCCTGAGTTTAAAACTTTAACTTACTGTAATATTGTGTAAATTAACTTAAAACATCAGTAAGTTATGGGTTTTAAATGATAAATATAGTTTTGACTCATACTAGGTGCTAAAAACGCTAAATATGTGATTTAAAGGGCTATTATGGTAAAAATAAGAAATCTGATATTTTGGTCAGATTATAAGGTTCAAAATAATACATTTATCATTTAGGATCAGTGGCAAAAAGTTTGGCTTCAAAATATTATGTAAAACTCAATTTATGCATGAAAAGGGCAAAATCGGTAATTACCGGAATTAGGCTATAATCTTATGTTAAGTTCAGTTTAAAAATAAATAAAAATCTTCAAAAATCCCAAAATAATATTTAACATCAGTAGGTAAAAAGATTGGTGTCAAAAATTCTGGATGGACCTAATGCTAAATATGCTTTTTAATTACTAAGTAGTTCTTTAATTACGATATTTAGCATAACTCTCACTCTAGACCTCAAACTGATGTCAAACTTTCGGGGCATGTCTAAATATCAGTAGCAAAGGTTTTAGTTCATTCATATTGCTAAAAATCTCGGTTTTATGCAAAAAAAGGCGTTTTAGGCATTAATGAGCATAATTACGATCAAGAGCATAAACTACAAACGATTAGGCACCATGCAATATAACTTCAGAGAGTTATACTACAATGTATTATGGTCCTAAAGGAAGCTTAAAACATGGAAGAAATAAGCTTGAATGGGTCAGAATTGAAAGTCATAGCAAAAGTCAAGCTTTTGCGACTTTCGGTTATAATCTGCCCTTAGACGACTAATTGTCGGATTAGAACTGATAAAACATGTTTATATAGTCATTACCGAGTTATTAGAATGTTATAATATAATTTAGAACCTCAGCTTTATTAATTTGAATCATTTTTGTCAATTCTGTCCAGTTTGACTTTTTGTCAAACTATTTTGACCCGACAATTAATCAGTCAAACGAGATAATTAGGAGACACCCTTTCAGGGGTTAATCACCTATACTAATGTGGTTTCATAACCACTTTCAATTTGATCAGTGGTTAAGCCACATGTAAATAAAATGAAAGTCAAACTGAAACTACTTAAAAGTTTGACTTTAAGGCAATTAATCTAAATTAAACAACTAAATAAGTAATTAGAAGCTTACTTAAGGTCCTAGCAATCTTTTCTACCCTTGAAAATCTTCTCCAAGTCCTTGTGAGCTCCAGAGATCAGTTATTTTTATTGTTGCAAATGTGAGTTTTTGAAACTCAATTTCAAGGCCTATTTATACTAGATCATGAACTCTTGGATCATGCCCAGCTGTTATGGAAGGCCCTAGGATCACCCCAGGTGTCCTAGTGGTTTATTTTTACCGTTCAACAATCCATGGTTTCGAAACAAGTCATTTGGAGTCGGTTAATCAGCTTAACATACATCTGTCCAAAATTTCTGCCCAGCGACGATCTTACGGACCGTAAGCTGAAAGTCTTGCGGCCCGTATCCAGCTCTTACGGACCGTAAGTCAAAACGTATGCGGTCCGTAACCGAACTTAATTACAACGCCCAGTTGCGACCTTACGGACCGTAAGCCTAGGGCCATACGGTCCGTAACCGTTGACCAGAGGACAAAAATTTTATAACTTTTATACACTTCACCATGCATTTCTATTGTCCGAATCTTGACCCATAATTTAGTACAATAGTCCATATAACCATTTCTGAATGCCCAATAATAATGCCATGTAATTGTGTTTCCTTGTACTTAAAGAAGTTGTCCAAACATGAAGGTTTGTCGGCTTTTCGTATGAACTTCAAATTCTTGAATTGAATTATGAACTATTATTAGTAGCCGAGGTTTAACCTCCCTAATAGCCATTTATCAACGTGTCAATATGATTTATAAAGCTTTCGGGAATTATTCATAAAGGTCATTCAGAGGTAAACTTAACATGTTGACATGTTTAATTCCCGTAGCCTTATTTTTCATATGTATACACGAAATGGCTTCTTGTATTCAATTAACCTTTCGATTAAGAACAAATCTCCCACGAAGTGTCAATCAGAGGCTCAAGTTTGGGCATGTTGACCTTTTAAGTCCTTCACAAGAATACACTCGCTTAAAGTTCGGGACACGTGTTTATATATAACTGGACACGTTTTTACGTGGTGTTACATCCTCACCCCCTTAAAAGAAATCTCGACCCCGAGATTTACTGGAATAAGTGAGGGTACTTCTGTTTTATAGTGGACTCCACTTCCCACGTATACTCGGGACCTCTACGAGCGTCCCACTTAACCTTTACTATAGGTACATACTTTCTTCGGAGCTTTTTGACCTGTCGATCCTCGATCGATATAGGTTTCTCAATGAACCTTAAGCTTTTATCAACTTGCACATCCTTATGAGACATTGTTAGGGATTCATCAGCTAAACACTTCTTGAGGTTACAAACGTGAAATACATCATGAATTCCACTCAGCTCCTCTGGCAATCTTAGCCTATATGCTACACTGCCGACACATTCGAGGATCTCGAATGGTCCAATGTATCTAGGGCTCAACTTGCCCTTTTTACCAAAACGCATCACACCTTTCCAGGGTGACACTTTTAATAACACTTTGTCGCCTACTTCAAATTTTAGAGGCTTTCGCCTCATATCAGCATAGCTTTTCTGCCTATCCCTGGCAGCTTTTAGGCGATCTCGAATTTGGACAATCTTGTCCGTAGTCTCAAGGACTATATCAGGTCCAGATATCTGAGCTTCTCCCACTTCTGCCCAACAGACAGGCGTTCTGCATTTTCGACCATATAGTGCCTCAAAAGGCGCAACCCGAATGCTGGTATGATAACTATTGTTATAGGAGAACTCAATCAATGGCAGGTGGTCATCCCAGCTACCACCTAAATCAATAACACATGCACGAAGCATGTCTTCCAGAGTTTGAATAGTACGCTCACTCTGACCATCAGTCTGAGGATGGTAAGCAGTACTAAAATTCAAACGGGTGTCCAAAGATTGTTGGAAACTTTTCCAAAAGTGAGAGGTGTATCTAGTATCTCTATCCGAGATAATAGCCACTGGTACTCCATGAAGAGCTACAATCTTATCGACATATAACTGGGCTAACTTATTAGAGCTATGAGTCTCCTTGATGGGTAAGAAATGAGCTGACTTCGTCAGTCTATCGACTATCCATATAGTGTCATTTCCGTGCCTTGTTTTTGGTAACTTGGTTATAAAATCCATGGTTACCATTTCCCATTTCCAGGTGGGAAGTTCCGGCTGTTTTAGAAGACCTGATGGCTTTTGATGTTCAGCTTTAATCTGAGCACATGTCAGGCACTTAGCTACATGGGTGGCAATAGATTTCTTCAAACCTATCCACTAATAATTGGCCTTTAAGTCTTGGTACATCTTGTCACCTCCCGGGTGAACCGAATACTTAGAATTGTGGGCTTCCTGAAGGATCACATCCCGAAGTCCTCCTTGAATGGGAACCCTAATTCTACCGTTCATTCTAAGAATTCCATCTCTTCCAGGTGTTAACTGTTCAGCGGTTACACCTAACTTTTCATTTGGAAGATTATCTTCCAATACAGCATCTTTTTGTGCAGCCAATAGCCTTTCATTCAAATTATTCTTCAATTCAATGCTCTTTGCATTGATCCTAATCGGCTTAACTCTTTCCTTCCGGCTTAGAGCATCTGCGACTACATTCGCCTTACCGGGATGGTAGCGAATTTCGCAATCATAATCATTTAACGTTTCCATCCAACGACGTTGTCTCATATTGAGTTCTTTTTGATTGAACAAATGTTTGAGACTTTTGTGATCTGAGTAAATTACACATTTTGTTCCATACAAATAGTGTCTCCACAACTTTAGTGCGAATACCACAGCACCCAATTCCAAATCGTGAGTGGTGTAGTTCTTTTCATGCACCTTTAGCTGTCGCGATGCATAGGCAATTACATTGCCCCTCTGCATAAGTACACACCGCATGCCAGTGTGTGAAGCATCGCAATAAACAACAAAGTCTTCAACTCCTTCCGGTAGTGACAAAACCGGAGCGTTGCTCAATCTTTGCTTTAAAGTCTCGAAGGATTCCTGCTGCTTGGGACCCCAGATAAATTTCACATTCTTACGGGTCAAGGAAGTCAATGGTGCAGCTATTCTTGAGAAGTTCTCAATGAATCTCCTATAATATCCTGCTAAACCCAAAAAGCTGCGAATTTCTGTAGGTGTCTTAGGTGCTTCCCAATTCATTACAGCCTCTACTTTGGCAGGATCTACTTGAATACTGTGTTCACTAACCACATGTCCAAGGAACTGGACTTTGCGAAGCCAAAATTCACACTTAGAGAATTTGGCATATAACTTCTCCTGTCGAAGCAGTTCTAAAATACATTGAAGGTGCTTTTCATGCTCCACTTGGCTACGCGAGTAGATAAGTATGTCATCTATAAAAACAATGACAAACTTATCTAAATATGGTTTGCAGACTCTATTCATGAGGTCCATGAATGCTGCAGGCGCATTAGTGAGCCCAAAAGGCATCACTAAGAACTCGAAGTGTCCATATCTTGTTCTGAATGCCATCTTTGGAACATCTTCGGTTCGAACCTTAAGTTGATGATACCCAGATCTCAAATCTATCTTTGAGAAGTAACTCGCTCCTTGGAGTTGATCGAACAATTCATCGATCCTAGGTAAGGGATAACGATTCTTGATCGTTATCTTATTCAGTTCACGGTAATCAATGCATAAGCGCATTGATCCATCCTTCTTTTTCACAAACAGAATTGGAGCTCCCCAAGGCGAAGAGCTGGGTTGAATGAAACCTTTTTCCAATAACTCATCCAATTGAGTTCTGAGCTCTTTCATTTCGGTAGGCGCTACGCGATACGGAGCTCGTGCGATAGGCGCAGATCCAGGGAGAATGTCGATCCTGAATTCTACTTGCCTCTCAGGAGGTAATCCAGGTAACTCGTCAGGAAAGACATCAGGATACTCTGAAATAATTGGGATGTCCTCAATCTTCGGCTTTGGATCATTCACTGTCACTTGTGCCATGTAAATGACACATCCACCTTTCAAACACTGGGATACTTTAAGAATAGACACATTGCTTGGCAATCCATATTGTGTGTCCCCTTGGATAGTGACTGATTCACCGGAGGGGGTTTTGATAATGATAAGCTTTTTATCACAGGCAATTTGGGCTTGGTTATGCGACAACCAATCCATGCCTAAAACTATATCAAAACCAGCCAATTTCATTGGCAGGAGGGACAGCGAGATAGAATGGTTCTTGCTGGATATTGAACATCCATCAAGAAGAGTTGAGGTGGATTCTAAGGTACCATCAGCGAGTTCTACCTAATATTTTATGTCTAGAGTCTTAATAGGCAAATTCAATAACTTACAGAACTTATGATCTACAAAGGACTTATCAACACCGGAATCAAATAAGACTCTAGCATAAATATTATTGATGAGGAAGGTACCTGTGATGACGTTATCATCAGTCACTGCTTCCCTTGCCTGCATTTGGAACACTCGGGCATTGTTCTTCTTAGCCTCTTCAGGCTTCTTCGCATTCTTGGGGCAATTGGTCTTAATATGCCCCTTTTCATTGCAACCATAACAGGTTGCATCCTTGATGTTTCGGCACTCAACAGACTTGTGCCCTTTCTTCTTGCAAATCCCACATGGTTTGGCCTGTGGGTCCCGGTTGCACTTGCCAAAGTGTCTCTTATGGCAAGTCTTGCATCTGGGCTTGTCATCAGTCTGCCCCTTCTTGGAACCAGAGTTCCCCTTACCTTTCTTATTCGATTGAGAGGACTGATCATCCTCTCTTTTCCTCTTCCCCTCTTCAGAATTTTTCTTCGCCCTGCTCCTCACAACATCCAATGTGAGGGATAGTGATAGATCCACAACAGATCTATAGGTGGTTGGCTTAGAAGCCTTCACATTTCCCTTAATCTCAGGGGCCAAACCACCAATAAAACGCGCGATGCGCTTTGGCTCAGGGGTGACTAAATATGGTACCAACCTGGACATGGAATTGAAACTCGTCACATAAGATCTACAATCTAGATCCTTCATTACGAGAGTGAGAAAATCAGTCTCCACACGCTCTACTTCGTGTTGAGGACAATAAGTGTCCTTAACCAAATCGACAAACTTCTCCCAAGAAAGGTTATACAAATGGACTTTCCCGGTGGACTGTACGAGTGCTTTCCACCACGTAAGGGCATCGCCCTTAAAAGATTGGGAGACGAACATAACTACATCTTCCTTAGCGCAGCCGCTAATGTCTATCACCGTCTCCATCTCATCTAACCACTTCATACAGTCGATGGCCCCTTTTTCTCCCGTAAAATCCCTCGGTTTACAGGAAACAAAATACTTGTAGGTACAACCCTTGGTGTACCTAGGGGTCGGCTCAAGATCTATCTGTCTTTTGGGTATACTACCCTGGTTAGAGGAATGCACTAACTCACTCTTCTTATGAGTGTGAGATTTAGAATGAGCTTTCGAGTGAGTTTGTGACCGCACGATACTCGGCTCCTTAAACTTAGCATCAACCGCTTGAGAGACTGCAGCGGTGATCATAGCTTGTAATTCTGCATCAGTAATGTTAATTCTGGTATTGCCCTGTGCTGGATGACTGTTTATTTCGTCGGAGCCAGCCATTTCTGAATGCTATAATATAGACAATAATAGTAATTTAAATTACATATAAGTTCATCGCATTGATGATTCATTGGTCATGGTATTATTAAACCATTTAGACCATTTCAAAACATAACTAAATGTTTACATAATGCGTTATTCTACACATTACTAGACAGAAAAAGATAGAAATTTCACAACTGTCAATGTTATAGAAGACATTTTATCTATCATTAAACTCGTTTCAAAGGACATTAAAATAGCTTAAAAGCTTGTCACAAAAACGAGTTGAGATTCTAATTAATGATCTCAAAAATCAGTGATCTTTTAAGGTCTGAACCAAGTTCATTGCTTTTTGTCATGAAGTTTATGAATCGTACTTTCATTGTCATTTTACACCTTTGCTTAAAGCATGCATCTCAAATGGATGTCTTGGTGTATTCATCACACTGATATTTTCTAGCTAGGATTCGTATTGATCATTTTGGCTTTATGTGACTTGGAAGGGTCCAAGTACCTTTTGGAAGCTTGTGTGGTTCCTTGCACCGCACAGCTAGGAAGGTTAACAAATTTTTCAGATGTTAACTGAGATTTGCTATCTTAAAAAGGTTGTACCATCATAACCAATTAATACTTTGGCTAGGTTATACCTCTAAGAGTTTCTTTGGCAGATCAATTATAAATTGAAAGGAAATAACATGGTGTAATAAAATACACAATTAAAACCAAAGTTAAAACTTCATTATGAAGAAAACGAATACAACCGCCCTAAACGGGACTTAAGAAAAGACAAACTACCCGCGCAGGGGTATACAGGAATGAAAATAAGTCCACGCAGGGACTTGATACAGAAATCAAACAAATGTCCACGCAGGGACAATATTACAATAAACAAGAAACAAAACAACCCTCTATTTCTTCTTCCCCTTGATAAGGTTGGCGAGGCCATTCATGAAGCTAATATGCCTCTCCTTGTTCTTCTTGGTCTTCTGCTCAACCTTATCCAACCTCTCCAAGATTTCCTGATTTTGTTGCTGCAGTTGCTGGGAAGGAGGTGGCTGATACGGAGGATACTGATAACCGTGAATTGGGTAGTCAGTTGGAGGCATAGGAGGGTAAGTAGAAGGATAAAGGTGGTGATACTGCGCAGCCGTAAGATATGGGTCATGAGTTCCATAGCCCAATGGATATCCCGACGGGTCTCCATAAGGATTGTACCCGGAAGAACCTGGGTACGTCGGAATTGGGTTATCAAATCCCACAGGCGGCATAGGTGGTGCATAAGAAGCTTGCGGAGGATCAGCCTCCGGTGCCGCATTTGAGGGTCCACCCAACTGGGGGTCCTCTGGAATAGGGGGATAGGAACTCGAACCTCGTGGAGAACTAAAACGGGGTCCTCCTCTAACGGACATGCGAGCGTTCCTCCTTTGCCTCGGAGGCTCGGGAGGTGGCTGCGGTGGCTGCTGCGGTGGCTCCTCTACCGGGAGTGGTGGTGGTGAGACGGCTTGAAGTTGAGGATCTTCCAAAGGTGGTTGAGCCGGAGAGCTATGATAAGATGGAGTAAAGAACCAGTCATAGGTAGCCATCTTCTCTTGGAAGGAGTCGGGTCCACGGTAAAGGGATCCTTGAAACGGAGACCCACTAGATATGCTGATAGGGTGGCCTGGGGTTCCTGTTTGCATCTCCGGGTTGGGGTCATCATCCATCTCCATTTCCTGAGAGAATTGGTCCTCAGGGCCCAATGGGTTATAGCCAAGGAAGTCGTTCACATAGTCGGCTGGGTTGAATTGTCTTGGAGAGTAGGGGGATTCAGAATGATGAAATGAATGAGATTTCAAAGAGTTATGCGGTGTGTATGATTCATGGGAATGGTGAGATTGGTCCGAATGGTGAGAGTGTTCGGGCTCATTTGGAGCAAATGGTCCGAAAGACGGATGAAAAGATGGCGAAGAGCTGAGCGAGACTGAGTGTCTTGCCGGCTTAAAGGGTTGACCCCACATATCGCGGGAGTCGGAGGTGGAAAAAGACGCCGATGGAGTGCGTCTGTGAGATGGTCCCGCAGATGACGGTCCTCCACGCATGGGACCCTTGCCACGTCCTCTTAGTCTTGGAGGCATGATGGTAAGCTTCCTGTTGAAACAAGAACACAAAATAAAACAAAACAGAATAATAGCAAAGGAAAGATAAGGATGCACCCTAGGTCTTTTGCCTAGACTCGAGAGTCTAAGGAATGTGCTTATTGTGTCATTGAGATTAAACACAAAAGGTTAGTGTTTAATTCGCTCAATGTTGGCTCTGATACCAACCTATCACACCCCAATAATTCCACGTATTACCGGTGGGCCCGGTGGGGAGTATCGTGACGTAGTTGATATCATCATTGTCAACATACACAAATATATAGCACAGCGGAAGGCTGGGTAAATAAACTATTACAAACCATACTGTCTGTCGATGTTTGAATACAAGAATAATACAGACTGGAATGTAATAAGATCCACAGGCGGATCATAAAGTACAAAGAAACAAAAACTACAGACTCCGGGTATCTATGGGATTTGAAAGATCCTCTACAACACTATAGCTCCAGCCTATTTCGATAAGTACCTGTCAATTCAATCTTTAGGAAAATACGTCAGTATACACTGGTAAATACAATTTAACTGACTCGTTTTGAAAACATTTGAGAAAATTGGTTTAGATGCACAAGGCACAAATCCCTTATAACTTGGACAATCTTATTAAAATCTTGTATACAGTTTTACATGCTTGTCATACATGTGGGGCCGGTTTATAAGCCGGACATGATTAACTGACTCACCACTTATAGAACCCACAGAGGAGTTATCCCCAACTTGTGGGTAAATTAATATTTAGCATTTGCATCTGTCAGGTGCATGCCTGCACCCCGTGCATAGGTCGTGGCCATTAATAACTTAAATGAGCCAAGGATATCCAGGACACGGTCGTTAACCCCCAAATGTTTATGTTATCAAACAATACAGATTAAAACGGGTTATGCGGATTTATTAAATCACAATCCGACATAATAATCCCATACCCGACCAAGCGGTATTAATATACCGTATCCCAAGCCCGTATAGGGAAAATAAGTTAAAAGTATTTACCTGATGTAGTAGTAAATTCCTAAAGTTCTTGAAAGATACTTTTTTACCGGAAGCTATAAATCTGTATAGAAGGTTTAATTATCTATTAGGATGCTAACGGGTCTTTACTTAAGTCAAAGACTTAGACCGACTAGCTAGAAAGAAACCTTACGGACCTAACCGGTAGATTAAACGGAAATCGGGATAGAATGTGTTTTAGACCCGACAAGCTTGAATACTTGTATAATATGGGTAAACTAAACACATTCTGGAAAATGAGGTTTTAATGACAAGGTTAAGCCCGTTTCGGCTATTTTACGTAAACTAGTCACGTAAACCGATCCGAACGCGTACATGCGTAACGGGTAACCGGACAAGCTATAAACAGGTCTTAATCATTATTATGCTCAAAATATGTTAATATAACAGTAGTATATCAACATTTATGCCCAAAAGCAAATTAGACCAAAATAAGTCCCATAAGGGCATTTTGGTAATTTTACATAGACTTTTAAAAGCTAAAAATTGGGTTCCTGAGTTTAAAACTTTAACTTACTGTAATATTATGTAAATTAACTTAAAACATCAGTAAGTTATGGGTTTTAAATGATAAATATAGTTTTGACTCATACTAGGTGCTAAAAACGCTAAATATGTGATTTAAAGGGCTATTATGGTAAAAATAAGAAATCTGATATTTTGGTCGGATTATAAGGTTCAAAATAATACATTTATCATTTAGGATCAGTGGCAAAAAGTTTGGCTTCAAAATATTATGTAAAACTCAATTTATGCATGAAAAGGGCAAAATCGGTAATTACCGGAATTAGGCTATAATCTTATGTTAAGTTCAGTTTAAAAATAAATAAAAATCTTCAAAAATCCCAAAATAATATTTAACATCAGTAGGTAAAAAGATTGGTGTCAAAAAATGCGTCTGGATGGACCTAGTGCTAAATATGCTTTTTAATTACTAAGTAGTTCTTTAATTACGATATTTAGCATAACTCTCACTCTAGACCTCAAACTGATGTCAAACTTTCAGGGCATGTCTAAATATCAGTAGCAAAGGTTTTAGTTCATTCATATTGCTAAAAATCTCGGTTTTATGCAAAAAAGGCGTTTTAGGCATTAATGAGCATAATTACGATCAAGAGCATAAACTACAAACGATTAGGCACCATGCAATATAACTTCAGAGAGTTATACTACAATGTATTATGGTCATAAAGGAAGCTTAAAACATGGAAGAAATAAGCTTGAATGGGTCAGAATTGAAAGTCATAGCAAAAGTCAAGCTTTTGCGACTTTCGGTTATAATCTGCCCTTAGACGATTAATTGTCGGATTAGGACTGATAAAACATGTTTATATAGTCATTACCGAGTTATTACAATGTTATAATATAATTTAGAACCTCAGGTTTATTAATTTGAATCATTTTTGTCAATTCTGTCCAGTTTGACTTTTTGTCAAACTATTTTGACCCGACAATTAATCAGTCAAACGAGATAATTAGGAGACACCCTTTCAGGGGTTAATCACCTATACTAATGTGGTTTCATAACCACTTTCAATTTGATCAGTGGTTAAGCCACATGTAAATAAAATGAAAGTCAAACTGAAACTACTTAAAAGTTTGACTTTAAGGCAATTAATCTAAATTAAACAACTAAATAAGTAATTAGAAGCTTACTTAAGGTCCTAGCAATCTTTTCTAGCCTTGAAAGTCTTCTCCAAGTCCTTGTGAGCTCCAGAGATCAGTTATTTTTTATTGTTGCAAATGTGAGTTTTTGAAACTCAACTTCAAGGCCTATTTATACTAGATCATGAACTCTTGGATCATGCCCAGCTGTTATGGAAGGCCCTAGGATCACCCCAGGTGTCCTAGTGGTTTATTTTTACCGTTCAACAATCAACGGTTTCGAAACAAGTCATTTGGAGTCGGTTAATCAGCTTAACATACATCTGTCCAAAATTTCTGCCCAGCGACGATCTTACGGACCGTAAGCTGAAAGTCTTGCGGTCCGTATCCAGCTCTTACGGACCGTAAGTCAAAACGTATGCGGTCCGTAACCGAACTTAATTTACAACGCCCAGTTGCCACCTTACGGACCGTAAGCCTAGGGCCATACGGTCCGTAACCGTTGACCAAATGACAAAAATTTTATAACTTTTATACACTTCACTGTGCATTTCTATTGTCCGAATCTTGACCCATAATTCAGTACAATAGTCCATATAACCAGTTCTGAATGCCCAATTATAATGCCATGCAATTGTGTTTCCTTGTACTTAAAGAAGGTTTCCAAACATGAAGGTTTGTCGGCTTTTCGTATGAACTTCAAATTCTTGAATTGAATTATGAACTATTATTAGTAGCCGAGGTTTAACCTCCCTAATAGCCATTTATCAACGTGTCAATATGATTTATAAAGCTTTCGGGAATTATTCATAAAGGTCATTCAGAGGTAAACTTAACTTGTTGACATGTTTAATTCCCGTAGCCTTATTTTTCATATGTATACACGAAATGTGTCTTGCCCATAAATTTAAAATCATTAACCACTAAGAAAACCCTAATTAAGACACCCAAGTAATTCTGCACTAACCCTAAAATTTTCAGAATCATCAGAATCAGGATCAGGGCCCCTAAAACTCAGGGGGGGCAAAAACCCTAGTTACGATTATCCTCATAACTATCTGTCAAATTCGAAATTTAAGAAACTGTCAACACAGCAAGCCTAGTTACACACGTAGCTACCCTATAAACATAGGTTACCCCTCGCGTAGCGCGACGCCCATGGGGGTACCCCTCGCGCTACGCGACAGGGTCAAATTTCGGGTATAAATAGAGGAGTCCGGGACTTGAAATTGGGCACAAAATCGACGGAAAAACTCACAATATACGCTGAGTTATAGTTCAATTACTACACAAACACACACTAATCTCGAAACGCTGCCGCAATCAGGGTAATTACTCGATCGCTATTACGATTCATTTCCGGGATCAATATGTCCAAAGAATGTCTAAGTGCCGCCCACATTGGGTTATGCTTTGTCGTTTGTCGATAATTCGATAAATGAGTTGAAGCATTATACTTTGTCGTTTGTCGATAATTCGATAAATGAGTTGAAGTATTATACTTTGTCGTTTGTCGTTAATACGATAAATGAGTTGAAGTATTGCACTTGGTCATTCATTGGGAGAATTTGATCTCGTAAATTATCGTAACTGCTGTATTGATCACTAACCCTGTTTTGTGTACATTATTGTGAAATTAGGTTAAAAGATTAATCAGTAGTCTAAACTCTGCCCATATAAATCTAAAATATTAGCACAAGGTAGCTTCACTTTGGAGTTATTAAGGTACGGATCCTTACCCCACTTCTTGTTGTTTGATATTCAATTGTTATAAACCCGTTGAATTCGTATATCTTTTCAACCTCATCACGTCTTTGATTATCGATTCATTTGACAGTCCGTTTGATTCCTATTCTAATCATAACTTTTGATTTAGTTTTCATGTCATGCGATAGTATTATGATAGTTGTACTCATTATCGCATGTTCCAATATATGTTCCGTTTTGTTATGAAAATAAGTTTTATAAGTTATGTGAATAAGACCATTTGTACTCTGATACCCTGAGTATCGCTTCTCGTGGAGTGTCCCACGAGCATGTTGTTGTGGCATCAACATCATGTGCTCCATCCGTGACGGAGAGATCAGTTCACGGCGTCTCTTAAGTACAAGTGTGGTACATAAGGCTATTAGGAGGCGTATGGATCGATCCTAGAATTTAAGTATAAGGAGGTGGATAACGGGTATGCCAATTCGCCATCTCATGTGATAATTATGCAGGAGTAGCTACCTGTGTATTGTCACGTTTTAAGTTTGCTCATGGGTACATCCGTAAGATATGATTATGAAATTATGTTCTTGCATCGTATCATTTTCGCATAAAGTTCCATCCGGATAAGATTTCATATAAAGCGTTATTTGTTATTTGAGCCTAAAATTCCGTACTGAGCATTCGGCTCATTCCGTAAACTTTTTGTATATACAGGTCCACAGGTTACTTTGGGAGGGGAAAAGAGAGAAGAATAAAGCCTAGGAATAAATCTGAAGATGTTAGTTAATTAAGACAACTGTCTCCGCTTGTATAATAATTTTAATTTTTATGGTCGTGTAGTTGTATCATTAATAAATAAATAAATAAAAGGAATTATGACTTTTGTTTATGTTACCGTTATTGTGACACGTCAGCCCTTCCGGGTTGGGGTGTTACAGCTATGGTATCAGAGCAAAGGCTCTTTCCTGTAGAAAACTTGAAGATAGTAATTAAGACCTGTGAGGAATGGGTAGATATCTATGATAGGATTCAACTTGATCCCTTATTTGGTTTAACTCCTATGTCTATTCTTATAGATGCCTCCTCGTCGTCCGCCACGTAGGAATACTCGTACTAACCACGAACGTAACAACACCTCTTCGAATGAGACTCCAGTTGATCCAAACATAATTAATGCTATCAACCAGGCTGTTGCTGGGTTGCTTCCAAACCTGGTTGCTCAAACAGCTGAGGCCGTTATTCAACAAACTCTTCATCCAGAACACACTAACACTAATCCAATCTCTGGTGGTGAAACTCGTGAGAATACCACTAACAATATTACTTATAGTATAGACATATGGATTAGTAAATTCCAAAAACAAAAGCCGAAATCCTTTAGTCACGCTACTCATCCAGTCGAAGCAAGAAACTGGATAGTTCATGTTGAAAAGATCTTCGGAGTTCTTGGAGTTCCAGAGCAATACAAAGTTAGACTGGCTACCTACAAATTTGAAGATGACGCACAAACTTGGTGGGAAGGATATAAGCAAGTCAAAGGAGGGGATGATTTTGACGCTAATCTTTCATGGGTCGACTTTCGTAATATCTTTTACGATAAGTATTTTCGACCGCTGATAAAGAAGCTTATATCAGGGAGTATGCAATAATTCGACAGGGGAGTGATGAACCAGCCTCTGAGTTCATTACTCGATTTTCAAGGTTGGCTAGTATTGTAGGAGATGTTGCAGGATCAACAGAAGTCCAGGCAGAAAAATGCAAGTGGGCAGTTAATGATCGAATTCGGAAATCGATCATGTATATGAAATTTAAGGATATCACCGAAGTTGCTGATGCAATCAAAACTTTTGAATTCGAAAGGAAAGAATTCCTATCTCGAACTGGGGATAATAAGAAGAGAAATACAGAAGGCCAATTTAAGCAAGAAATCGGCCAATCATCCACTACGCCACAGCATCAAGATCGTAAAGTGCAAGGAAATCAAAACTCTGGAAATCAAGCACGTCCATGGCAACCTAGACTTCAAAACCGGAGGCCTGCTCAAAACCAGATTCAGTTATATGCAGAACCTATTAAAGCTCAACCACTGAATCAACAAGTAAACCCGAATCAGATTACATATCCTCTATGTAATACTTGTGGTAAGAGACATCAGGGCGTATGTCACCGAAGTACAGGAGCATGCTTTAGATGTGGCCAAACTGGACACATGATCAAGGAATGTCCTAAGAAAGATACTAAGAAGAATAATCAACCCAATGTTGGAGGAAGAATTTTCGCACTTTCTGCTACTGACGCTGCTAATATTCCAGGTACTGTATCTGGAATCCTTCAGATTGGTGAACGTAGTATCTATGTGTTATTCGATACAGGAGCGACCCATTCTTTATTATCCCACTCGTTTACTAAGTATCTTCCGATAAGACCAACTCTCTTAGATCACACTTTCACCATTTCCACTCCCATAGGAACTTCATCCGTAATCACTTACGTATATAAAGATTGTCCGATCCGTATTGAATCTATTGTGTGTAAGGCAGACCTATTTCCAATACACATGTGTGATTTTGATGTCATTCTAGGAATAGATTGGTTGTCTAGACATCGTGTAACTATAGATTGTCATTCTCGCCGAGTTATTTTCGGTGATCTTCATCATCCTGATATTATATATCAGGGAACTCAAGCCCATAAATCTCTTAAAATTATCTCTGCACTTAAGGCTCGAAAATCCATAGCAAACGGCTGTGCTGGATTTCTAGCATCGATTAAGGATACTTCTGCTAGTGTTAAGAGTATCGATAGCCACTCCGTTGTTCGTGAATACCCTGATGTATTTCCGGATGAACTCCCGGGATTACCACCCGACCGTCAGTTAGAATTCGCCATCGACTTGATCCCTGGTGCCGAACCTATTTCTAAAGCTCCATACCGTATGGCCCCAATGGAACTGAAGGAGTTGAAGGAACAATTGCAAGAATTGTTAGATCTAGGATTCATAAGACCCAGTGTTTCACCGTGGGGTGCTCCGGTCTTATTTGTGAAGAAGAAAGACGGTAGTATGCGTTTATGTATTGACTACCGAGAGCTGAACAAGATTACTATTCGTAATCAGTATCCTCTGCCTCGCATTGATGATCTCTTTGATCAACTTCAGGGGGCTCAGTTCTTCTCAAAAATCGACCTGAGGTCTGGGTACCGTCAGCTAAAGGTTAAGAATGATGATGTTCCCAAGACCGCTTTTCGTACTCGATATGGTCATTACGAATTTTTGGTTATGCCCTTTGGGCTAACTAATGCACCCGCAGTCTTCATGGATTTGATGAATCGCGTATTTCACCAATTCCTAGACAAATTCGTTATTGTCTTTATCGATGACATTCTGGTGTATTCTAAGAGTCGCGAAGAGCATGAAGCACATCTACATGAAGTACTTGGAACCTTGCGGCATGAGAAATTGTACGCGAAGTTCTCCAAATGTGACTTTTGGCTTAGCCAAGTGTCATTTCTAGGTCATGTCATATCAGCAGAGGGAATTATGGTAGACCCAACAAAGGTTGAAGCTATTACAAAATGGCCAAGACCCACTTCTGTAACCGAAATACGAAGTTTCTTGGGTCTTGCTGGTTATTACCGAAGATTTGTTGAAAGATTCTCGGTAATTGCTTTACCACTCACAAAACTCCTAAGGAAAGGGGTGAAGTACTCATGGAATGAGGAACAAGAGAAAAGCTTTGAAGAATTAAAGAAACGACTTGTATCCTCTCCGATACTCGCTCTCCCTTCTGGATCAGGAGGTTACCAAGTCTACAGTGATGCCTCAAAGAAAGGATTAGGTTGTGTGCTAATGCAACATGGGAAGGTTATCGCTTATGCCTCCCGTCAGTTGAAGCCTTATGAAGTTAACTATCCTACACATGATTTAGAATTAGCCGCAGTCGTCTTTTCACTTAAGATTTGGCGACATTATCTGTATGGTGAAAGTTGTGACATCTTTACCGACCACAAGAGCCTCAAGTATATATTTACGCAGAAGGAGCTAAATATGAGGCAAAGAAGGTGGTTAGAACTTTTAAAAGATTATGACGCAAATATTCAATACCATCCAGGCAAAGCCAATGTTGTAGCTGACGCATTAAGCCGAAAGAACTCCGGGACTATATCTTGTCTACAAATTCAACCTCATGTTAGGAGAGATCTCGAAAGGATGGACATTTGGCTTCAAATTAGTAAATCTGATGGATATCTAGCTAGAATGCAGATTGAACCCAACCTCATATCCCGGATCAAAGAAGCACAAAAGCAAGATGGAGAACTTTGGGCAATTGTGCAAAATCTCGAGGTGGGTAAGCAATCTGAATTTAGTATAGACCATCAGGGGGTGATTTGGTGCGGCAAAAGACTTTGTGTACCCGATGACTCCACCCTTCGTGAGTCATTGTTAGCCGAAGCTCACAGCTCACCATTTTCGATTCACCCAGGATCTACCAAGATGTATAGAGATTTAAGACAGAACTTCTGGTGGAATGGCATGAAGGAAGACGTTGCTCGATACGTAAGTAAATGTCTCACTTGCCAACAAGTAAAAATTGAACACAAACGAGCAAGCGGTCTGTTGCAGCCATTGGATATTCCCATATGGAAGTGGGATGAGATCACAATGGATTTTGTTACTGGTTTACCTAAGACATTCAAGAAGAATGATGTTGTATGGGTTGTTGTCGATAGATTATCAAAGTCCGCACATTTTCTACCAATTCAGCAAGGATTTTCGGTTAATAAGTTATCCGAAATATTTCTTCAAGAAATTATTCGACTCCATGGCACACCATCTTCCATTGTTTCCGATAGAGACCCACGTTTCACCTCACGATTTTGGAAAGGTTTTCAGGCAGCTTGGGGGACACAACTAAAGTTTAGTACGGCTTTCCATCCACAAACAGATGGGCAGTCAGAACGTACAATTCAGACCTTGGAAGACATGCTCCGAGCATGCGCACTTGAATGGTCTGGAAACTGGGATGAATATCTATGTCTTGTTGAGTTCGCTTACAACAATAGTTGGCAAGCAAGTATTGGCATGGCACCTTTTGAACTTTTGTACGGTAGGAAATGTCGCGCACCCATATGCTGGGATGAAGTCGGAGAAAAGATTATTGAAGGGCCAGAATTAGTTCAGATTACAAATGAAAAAGTCACTATAGCCCGAGAAAAACTGAAAGAAGCTCAGAGTAGACAAAAGAGCTATGCAAATCAAGATAGACGACCCCTCGAATTTAAAATTGGTGATCACGTATTCTTAAAGGTATCACCTTGGCGTGGTGTTCGTAGATTTGGGATTAAAGGGAAACTTAGTCCCCATTTCATCGGTCCGTTTGAAATCCTTGAAAGAATTGGGGAAGTGTCATATCGACTAGCTTTACCTCCTCAACTCTCTCATGTTCATAACGTTTTTCATGTATCCTCTTTAAGAGGATATAATTATCATCCACTCCACGTCATTAGTTATCCGTTACTTACGATTCACGAAGATTTGTCCTACGAAGAGGAACCAGAAGCCATCTTAGATCAACAAGAAAGAGTTTTGCGTAGGAAAGTAATTCCGTTTGTTAAAGTCCTTTGGAAAAATCACTCTGAACACGAAGCAACATGGGAATCTGAAGAATCAATTCGTTCTCTATACCCTAATCTATTCTCGCAATAGAATTTTAGTCGAGTAACGGTAAATCTTGCTATTTGATATATGTTCATTTGTTTCTGTTTACGGTCATTTATGCTTTACCTTATGAGAAGATATTTTAGCTATGACTAAGTATATCTATGTAGGAAATGTCTGTACTAATAGTCACTCTAAGTATCTGTAAATCTCTATTAACTTTTCATACGGTAAGATATCTTATTAAGAAGGACCATTAGGGCACATATATAAGGTAATTGACAAGTATAGTCATGACCTTAGCTATGAATTTCAGATACCCATGTGTGGTTAGGAGATTCTGATTATATAAGTTAGTAACTCTGCTAGGGAAGTTTCGTTTCTAGTACTTATGCGATAGGTTATATTCTTATTTGCAAAAATTTCGAGGACGAAATTTCTTTTAAGGGGGTAATAGTTGTAATGCCCATAAATTTAAAATCATTAACCACTAAGAAAACCCTAATTAAGACACCCAAGTAATTCTGCACTAACCCTAAAATTTTCAGAATCATCAGAATCAGGATCAGGGCTCCTAAAACTCAGGGGCGGCAAAACCCTAGTTACGATTATCCTCATAACTATCTGTCAAATTCGAAATTTAAGAAACTGTCAACACAGCAAGCCTAGTTACACACGTAGCTACCCTATAAACATAGGTTACCCCTCGCGTAGCGCGACGCCCATGGGGGTACCCCTCGCGCTACGCGACAGGGTCAAATTTCGGGTATAAATAGAGGAGTCTGGGACTTGAAATTGGGCACAAAATCGACGGAAAAACTCACAATATACGCTGAGTTATAGTTCAATTACTACACAAACACACACTAATCTCGAAACGCTGCCGCAATTAGGGTAATTACTCGATCGCTATTACGATTCATTTCCGGGATCAATATGTCCAAAGAATGTCTAAGTGCCGCCCACATTGGGTTATGCTTTGTCGTTTGTCGATAATTCGATAAATGAGTTGAAGCATTATACTTTGTCGTTTGTCGATAATTCGATAAATGAGTTGAAGTATTATACTTTGTCGTTTGTCGTTAATACGATAAATGAGTTGAAGTATTGCACTTGGTCATTCATTGGGAGAATTTGATCTTGTAAATTATCGTAACTGCTGTATTGATCACTAACCCTGTTTTGTGTACATTATTGTGAAATTAGGTTAAAAGATTAATCAGTAGTCTACACTCTGCCCATATAAATCTAAAATATTAGCACAAGGTAGCTTCACTTTGGAGTTATTAAGGTACGGATCCTTTCCCCACTTCTTGTTGTTTGATATTCAATTGTTATAAACCCGTTGAATTCGTATATCTTTTCAACCTCATCACGTCTTTGATTATCGATTCATTTAACAGTCCGTTTGATTCCTATTCTAATCATAACTTTTGATTTAGTTTTCATGTCATGCGATAGTATTATGATAGTTGTACTCATTATCTTATGTTCCAATATATGTTCCGTTTTGTTATGAAAATAAGTTTTATAAGTTATGTGAATAAGACCATTTGTACTCTGATACCCTGAGTATCGCTTCTCGTGGAGTGTCCCACGAGCATGTTGTTGTGGCATCAACATCATGTGCTCCATCCGTGACGGAGAGATCAGTTCACGGCGTCTCTTAAGTACAAGTGTGGTACATAAGGCTATTAGGAGGCGTATGGATCGATCCTAGAATTTAAGTATAAGGAGGTGGATAACGGGTATGCCAATTCGCCATCTCATGTGATAATTATGCAGGAGTAGCTACCTGTGTATTGTCACGTTTTAAGTTTGCTCATGGGTACATCCGTAAGATATGATTATGAAATTATGTTCTTGCATCGTATCATTTTCGCATAAAGTTCCATCCGGATAAGATTTCATATAAAGCGTTATTTGTTATTTGAGCCTAAAATTCCGTACTGAGCATTCGGCTCATTCCGTAAACTTTTTGTATATACAGGTCCACAGGTTACTTTGGGAGGGGAAAAGAGAGAAGAATAAAGCCTAGGAATAAATCTGAAGATGTTAGTTAATTAAGACAACTGTCTCCGCTTGTATAATAATTTTAATTTTTATGGTCGTGTAGTTGTATCATTAATAAATAAATAAATAAAAGGAATTATGACTTTTGTTTATGTTACCGTTATTGTGACACGTCAGCCCTTCCGGGTTGGGGTGTTACAAAATGGCTTCTTGTATTCAATTAACCTTTCGATTAAGAACAAATCTCCCACGAAGTGTCAATCAGAGGCTCAAGTTTGGGCATGTTGACCTTTTAAGTCCTTCACGAGAATACACTCGCTTAAAGTTCGGGACACGTGTTTATATATAACTGGACACGTTTTTACGTGGTGTTACAAGTCAACCTAGTCTCCGTTAGTTACGAGATCGTCATGAATTGATATGACAGTTACGTTGACCACTTCAACACCATTTTAATGCGATTAAAACCTTTTTATGGTCTTGTAGTTACAAGATTAATTATCTTGGTTAATTCAGTATTAAATACAAGATTAAATGGGTTTTAATGATGTGTAGACTATATTGTGTATAAGGCTGCACGTTATGGAACCGTCGCCCAGCCCGTCGTGGATCGTCGCCAGCGTCGAATCATCCCGCCCCCTCCCGTCACCGTCGAGGACGTCGAGTTGCGGACGGTCAGACGGTCCAAGCTGGTGGGCCCCCCTTCGTTTTTTTACTGTTAAAAATAAAAAAATAAAATAAAATAAGGAATCGGATTGAGTTGTGGGTTGAATCGGAGTTGCCGGAAATTCTGGTTTCGAACTGAAGAAGGAAGGTGATGAAAAACGAAGGTGATGAAGACTGGTTTCTTTATTCTTTTTTTTTTTTTTTTTTTTTTTGAGTGGTGGGCCCCTTCATTTTAGATCAAATTCTGGTTTGGTCCCTAAAGTTCTTTAATTTTGAATTTAGAAATTATTTAAGTCTATTTTTTTTATTAAGTCATTGTTTTTTTAATATTAATGAAAATATTTTGTTAGTTTATTTGTTAAATGTTAAAAAAAAGTAGAAGATTAAAAAAAAACATAAAAATGGTGGGGAGGACTATGACTAGGACCATCATCCCATACCCTCTACTTTTGGGGTATGGAGCATCCTTGGGAGGACTATGACGTGGCGCCTACGTGGCGGATCATCCTCCCTTGGAGGACCATCACCATACCTTATAGCCTAAGTATAGGAACACGGTTCATTCTGAGATAGACTGAATAGAAATATTATACACACATGAAGGTTGTTTTTGTTGGATAAAATTTAGAGAAATGTATTCTCTAAATTATTCTTTTACACTTCTAAATATTTCCTATTTTATGAATACCATCATACCCGGTGTTATCTCGGGCGCGAGTGCCATCTCCGGCAGTACAACTACTGTTTCGGTTGTTGTACCCTGGGAGACAGAACCGTCTGAGAGGAGGCGCGGAATCTGTTTTAAGGGAAGCGTGTTGAACACGTGCCTCAACCAAAAACGTCAACGATTTTGCTTGTCTTGCAGCGGAGTTTTGATCTGGAAGGTGCGGTTGAAGTTTCCAAAAACGCTTGCTTGAATCAAGATTGGTACAATTATATTGTATTTTGTATCCGTTTATTTAGTATTATAACCGGTATTGTACTAGTCGAATTTCCCACAAATAACGAGAGTCTCGTTATTATTTATTTATTAATAATTTTTTAATAAAAAGAGAACCTAGTTTCTACACTTTCTTTTTAATGCGAGGCTGACTATGTTTATTTTGTAGAGTTAAACATTAGAAAACAAAGTCGGTTAGCTACGGTTTGATCACGAGGTTATTTGTTGAAGTGATCACCAGTTTAATCTACCCCGATAATTACTTTTTCATTTTCTAAATGGTCTTAGTGCTGGATTAATTGTGATCTAGAGAATTCGAAGTTCACTGCTTCCCGTGTTTTCATTATTTAACCAACAAGGTGTGTATTAGTTATTTTTAAAACCGAGCCTGCACAAGCTCAGATTTCAGCTCTATTATGTAAATTCGTGTTGAGCCGAGCTGACTCATTTGTACTTTAAGCCGAGCTTGATCTATCACTTGCTTGACTTAATTTGTGAGCAACCCTAATATTATTTCTAGGTAAAGAAGGGTATAAATTCTAAACTATAGAAATGGTAAATTATTTCTCTCTACGTCGTCGCTGGTAACATCCTATACAACCAGTGGCGGACCCAGGATTTTATTTCAATGGGGTCCATTTTCGGGTCAGTCCTCGTTCAGGTCGAGTTAAAGTGAGGTTTGAACTAGATTTAAAAAAAAATAAGAAAAATGGGCTTATCAAGGATTGAACCCATGACCTCTTGGTGGAAAAGAGGGAGATTTACCACTACACCAACTTTCTTTTTATTTTTATGGTGTCCACCTAATTGTATTTATGGGGTCCATATACAATTTAATATACCGAATCTACTATTTTTTTTAAAAAGATTGGGGTCCGGGGACCCCGGTGGCACCAATGTGGGTCCGCCCCTGTATACAGCCTACAATCACCTCCATCCTCACTCTTATTTCTTGCACAGATCTAAAGATTCGTTTATGTGATTTTGAAATTCGGTTTAATTTTGATGTTAGCTCACAGAGCATCGGAGAGAGGTTAGAAGAGTGATGGGAGTTCTCGCTAAGACTATAAAGGAAGTTCCTCTTCAATCAACTGGGCGAAAACACCAACGATTTCTCTCGAAACATGCCCTGATTTTCATAGCCAAATTTGCATAAAATGGCATCGTCTTCAACTGGATTAGTCTCTAAAGCAAGGACGGCCTTCCATTCCACCATCGTTAATGCCAAGAAAGTCTTCACAAACATAAAAAATATAATTAACAATTGCGGGGTGGTTCTGCTGCAAATTCAAGCTCCAGAACCGGCGTTCGGATGTCGCCGGTGACCACGGCACCGGTAAGTCCAGCTTGACTATCAAAGGGTTTTTTTTATCAATTGATACGATTTCATGTATATTCATCGTAGTTATGGGATTTACCCTGAATCAATGAGGTTTATTGATCAATTTTGTGTTGCTTTGCATCTCTAGGGTTTTAGTTTTGACTTCAATGATATCAATGAGCATTATTCATGTTAGTGAAGAACCATTAAAAGGTGGTTTTCGTTCGTAATCATTGTCAGATCACTGAAAATTCATCATCCATTACAGGCACGTGAGCTTATAGTTTTGTTTCCTCGTATGGTCTATTTTATCTACATATGCATAGATGTAGGTTTGTGTGATGAAACAATTATTAAAAAAAACAAATTTGTTAATCAACATTTCTTAATCCATACTTTATAATACCGTGTCAGTCTCTAATAAAGTGAGATGAAAAAAAACAATTTAATTATAGGATCTAAATATAATTTTATTTTATATTTTAAAGCATATGTTCAATATCATTTTTTAATGAGTGTACCACACACACGAGAACATTATCATATATTTTTTCTTATAAAACTTTAAATGTTATTCAGAAGTTTTAAAGATAATATTTAGTTTGTAATATCAATATCTTCAACAACAAATAGAACAGGAAACTCATTTTCCTTCAATATTTGTTAAAGCATGTACTCTTATATAACTTTTCAATATTAGAAATCATAGGCTTAAGAAGGAATCGTATCTAAGATCTTTATCTTTAATTTCTTATAACTGAAGTTTTAAAACTTTTTATTATATACGTTGAATCGTATAGATAAAACATTCGTATTTTCTTCATGTCTATATAATATTACTTTATATTTGAAAAAAAAGACATTTTTATAAATCATATAGTTAAAAAAGAATAATCTTATTGTTTTTCGAATTATTTTAAACTTTAATCTCTTTGTTGTTTATAAAGGAGTACTATACACTTTGTGAAAAGTACAAGTGTAATAGTGTATATCATTTTGTTGTTTAAGTGGTTAATTGAAGTTTGACTAAATGACTTCTGCCATTACAGGCTTGTGTTCCTTTTACGTTTCCAGTGCTCACATATTAAACTACTAAACTTTATTTATTCAAAGAAGTTCATCTTCTCCGTTTTTAACAAAGCCCGCTACAAGTTTTCGTTCACCACCGGAAATTTTTGTTTTCGTCAACAATTAAATTCACTTCATCTTATCTTCTTCTACATTTAGGGGTATCCTAACATTTTCTTAGGATATCCCGGATAAACAAAACAAAGATTTAGAAAAAAAAAGCACTTCCCCAAGAAAGTTAAGTTGAGGGGTATCCCGAGCAACCCCTGAGCCCCACATAGATCCACCCCTGGTTCATCTGTAACTATATTATAATTATTATTTAAAAAATATGGTTGTTACGGTTATCGGGTGGAGGTGTCACCAAAGTGGGTATAAGGTTTAACGACAACAAATTGTTGATTGAAAAATAGGTGTTTGCATTCAGTGGCGGATCTAGAAGAAATATTCAGGGGTATCCTATTTTTTACCTATGCCTATTCCTGGGAATTCAAGGGCCCTAAGGGGACCGATGCAGCTTAACTTTTTTTTACGTAAGGACATCCATGAAAATTCAAGAGCCCTTAGGAGCCATATGCGGCTAGTATATATATATACACTAGGTTACGGACTCGTTTATTACATGGGTTAAATGAAAAATAATATAAATTATTAATAAGATTTAGAAATTATAATATGATATTTTGAGATAAGATATAATTGAAATTACGTATTAATTAGGTATAAATACGTGTGTGGTGAAACTATTGTTAAAAAAACAATTTTGTTAGTCAATCTTTCTTAATCCATACTTTAGAATATTGTGTCGGTCTCTAATAAAGTTAGAGAATAAAAACAATTTATTTATAGGATCTAAATATAATTTTATTTTATATTTTGAGGCATATGTTTAATATCATTTTTTTAATGAGTGTACCACACACATGAAAACATTATCAAATATTTTCTATAAAACTTTAAATGTTATTTACAAGTTTTATAGATAATATTTAGTTTGTAATATAAATATCTTCAACAACAAAAAGAATAGAAAACTCATTTCTCCTTCAATATTTGTTAAAGCATATACTCTTAATGACTTTTCAATATTAGAAATAATAGGATTTAGAATAAATCATATCAAAGATCTTTATCTGTAATTTCTTATAACTGGAGTTTTAAAACTTTTTTATTATGTACGTTGAATCGTATAGATAAAACATTCGTATTTTCTTCATGTTTATATAATATTACTTTATATTTAAAAAAACATTTTATTAAACCCTATAGTTAAAGAAGAAAAACATTAATGTTTTTTCGTATTATTTTAAACTTTACAAAGACATGTGTATTGACATTGCTATAAAACAACTAGATGGACTTATCTATTATTTTAAAAAGTTTAGTGATGAAGGATTTGAAAAAGCTATGATTACGGCTAAGGAACTTGCTTTAAAGATTGGCATTGAACCTAGTTTTCGTGAAAAGCGTATTATTCAAAGAAATAGAAGATTTGATGAAATTGCTGATAATGAAACTTTGAAAACTCCTATAGACTCTTTTAGAACGGATTACTTTTTATACATAGTAGATCAAGCCTGTGTTTCACTCGAAAGTAGATTTGAACAATTCAAAGAGTTTGATAATATTTTTCGCTTTTTGTTTAGTATAAAAAATTTAAAATCCTTTAATTAAGAAACTTTAGAAAAAAAGTGCATTGATCTTGAAAAGTTTTGGAAACATAATAATCATGTTGATGTTAATGGTTTAGATTTATTTGAAGAACTAAAAATGCTAAGAGATATAATACATGTAGAGTCTGACACACTTATTAATATATTAACTTATATTAAAAACTTTAATTCTTTTCCAAATGCATATATTGCTTATAGAATTATGTTAATCATTCCTGTAACCGTTGCTTTAGCAGAACGTAGTTTTTCCAAATTAAAACTAATAAAAAATTATTTAAGATCTACAATGTCACAAGAAAGATTAAATGGTTTAGCTATTATGTCAATTGAAAGAGATTTTTTAGAAGAACTTGATTACGATTCTTTCATCAAACAATTTGCCTCGGTTCAAGCTAGAAAAATCAATTTTATTTAAACATATACTTAATTTATACAAAACATACAACTTTCAACAAAAAAAAAAAATTTAACTTCGCCAACTATAAACTTTTTAGTTTATAATTGCCGGTCCCAAGCCCGAGTAAAGGAGGAGGGTTTTGTTACTAAATATGTTAAAAGGGTAATTTTGCAAAAACAAGGCCTCCACTTCGAAGTTTGCTTAGGGTCTCCAAAAACCTAGGAACGGCCCTGATAGGTGTAATAGCGTATATCATTTAAGGGCCGGGCCAGAGGGTGTGCAGGGTGTGCCACCGCTCTGGGCCCAAATCTTTTGGGGCCCAAAAATAATTTTCATTCGATTTATGCGTATAAAGAAATTGCTGACCCAATTAAGAACATAAGTTTTATATGGTGCAGATGATTGCCTGCTTGTATCTTTATCCAAGATATGCATGTTCGAAACAAGCCAACACAAAAGTTTTTTAGTTCTATTCAAACAATTTTTTTAATTTTGCATGGATATCAGTGGATATTAGGCTCTTAATAGTGGATTTTTTTTTTTTAAATTAGCTTCATTAAAAAATAAAGCAACTGGTATTTATTCAATTTATTTTGTTTAAATTAAGTTTAATTGTTTTGTTTATGAAAAATGATTGTTTAAGTTAAATCTTTATATTAATTGATCAATTGTTTGTCATTTTAATTATTTTTTATTAAGGTAAACATGTAATTACTTAAAAATAATGACTCTTTCAGTCTGTATGTATTCACCCTATTTTGACTGATCCATATCTTGTCCCCTACTCAAAATTCATGTATTCGCCACTGTTTCAATCTTAATTTGCATGTCGAGAGAAGAAAAGGGAACCGTGAGAAAAAAAGCAACAATTTTTGTTTTGTTTCTATCTTGTATTTGTATAGTTTGATTTATAAAAAATAGGCCATAAAACATAAATAATATGATGTAGGGACCCATTTTTGTTTACTCGAACAGTGCCCAAAAAAATTATGAGGTTTTCAGAGACGGACGGCCCTGTATCATTTTGTTATTTAAGTGGTTAATTGAAGTTTGATTAAATGACTTCAGACATTACAGGCTTGTGTTCCTTTTACGTTCCAGCGCTCACATATCAAACTATTAATATAACTATATTTTTTCAAAGCAGTTAATCTTCTCTGTTTTTTTAACCAAGCCCGCTGCAAGTTTTCGTTCACCGCCGGAAATTTTTGTTTTCGTCAACTGTAAAATTCATTTCACCTTATCTTCATCGACATATAAGGGTATCTTAACATTTGCTTAGGGGTATCCCTGATAAATGAAATAGAGATCTAGAGAAGAAAATAAATTTCGCTAAGAAAGTTAAGTTGAGTGGTATCCCGAGCAACCCTGAGCCCCACATAGATCCACCCCTTGTTCATCCGTAACTATTTTATAATTATTATTTTAAATATATGGTTGTTACGGTTATCGGGTGGAGGTCTAACCAAAGTTGGTTTTTAGTTTTAACGACAACAAATTGTTGACTAAAAAGTAGGTGTTTGCATTCGGTGGAGGATCCAGAAGAAATATTTATCGGTTTTCTAATTTTTTTTATCAAGGCCCGTCCCTGAGAATTCAAGGGCCCTAAGGGAACTGATGCGGCTTATTTTTTATTAAAGGTCATCTATAAAAATTCAAGAGCCCTGTGCAGCTAGTGTGTGTGTGTGTGTATATACACACACACACACTAGGTTACAGACTCGTTTATTACATGGGTTAAATAAAAAATATTAAACAATTAGTAATAAGATTTAGAAATTATAATATGATATTTTGAGATAAGATATAATTAAAATTACGTATTAATTATGTATAAATACGTGTGTGGTGAAACTATTATTAAAAAATAATTTTGTTAATCAACCTTTCTTAATACATACTTTATAATATCGTGTCAATCTCTGGTAAAATGAGAGAATAAAAACAATTTAATTATAGGATCTAAATATAATTTTATTTTATATTATATTATATTTGAAAGCATATGTTTAATATCATTTTTTAATGAGTGTACCACACACACGAGAACGTTATCAAATATTTTTTTATAAAACTTTAAATGTTATTTAGAAGTTTTATAGAAATATTTAGTTTGTAATATAAATATCTTCAACAACAAAAAGAACAGAAAATTCATTTCTTCTTCAATATTTGTTAAAGCATGTACTCTTAGAAATAATAGGCTTTAGAATGAATCATAAAACATTCGTATTTTCTTCATGTTTATATAATATTACTTTTTATTTAGGGTTATTGGATTTTATCACCCCTAACTATTAGCTATTGGCCACTGCCACCCCCAACTATCACTTTGATGCCCGCCACCCCTAACTTAACACTTAGTGTGTTCTGTCACCATGTCGTTAACTGATCACTAACTTTTGATTATGTTACTATACATTTGGGGTGTCCTAAGATCCCTAAAACCTTCCTAAGATCCCTATAACACCCCCAAAAGTATAGTAACGAGATTTAAAGTTAGTGATCAGTTAACGGTGTGGTGACAGGACACACTAAGTGTTAAGTTGGGGGTGACGGACGTCAAAGTAATAGTTGAAGGTGGCAGCGGCCAATAGCCAATAGTTTGGGGTGATAAAATCCAATAACCCTTTTATTTAAAAAAACATTTTATTATATCATATAGTTAAAAATGAACAATTTTAATGTTTTTCGTATTATTTTAAACTTTAATCTTTTTGTTGTGATTAAAAAGAACCAATATACAGTTTTTGAAAAGTATGGATGTGATAGCGTATATAATTTTGTTGTTTAAGTGGTTAATTGAAGTTTGACTAATTCTGGCATTACAGGCTTGTGTTCCTTTTACGTTCTTAGTGCTCACATATTAAACGATTAATATAACTTTATTTATTCAAAGCGGTTCATCTTCTCCGTTTTTAACCAAGCTCGCTGCAAGTTTTCATTCACAACCAGAAATTTTTGTTTCTGTCAACAGTTAAGTTCCTCATTGTCTTCTTCTACATTTAGGGGTAACATAACATTTGCTTAAGTGTATCCCCGATAAATAAAACAGAGATTTAGAAGAAAAAATGCACTTCCCAAGAAAGTTAAGTTTAGGGGTATCCCGAACAGCTCCTAAGCCCCACACAGATATGCCCCTGGTTCATCAGTAACTATATTATAATTATTATTATTTTAAAAATATGGTAGTTATGGTTATCGGGTGGAGGTCTCACCAAAGTGGGTTTAAAGTTTTAATGACAACAAATTGTTGATTGAAAAGTAGGTGTTTGTATTTAGTGGTGAATCTAGAAAAAATATTCATGGGTATCCTAATTTTTTTTTTTTTTACCTAGGCATGTCCCTTAGAATTCAGAGCCCTTAGGGGACCGATGCGGCTTAAATTATTTTTACCTAAGGTCATCCATGAAAATTCAGGAGCCCTGTGCAACTAGTATATATATACACACTAGGTTACAGCCTCGTTTATTACACGGGTTAAATAAAAAAATATTAAACAATTAGTAATAAGATTTAGAAATTATAATATGATATTTTTAGATAATATATAATTAAAATTACGTATTAATTAATTAGGTATAAATACATGTGTGGTGAAACTATTATTAAAAAAACAATATTGTTAATCAACCTTTCTTAATCCATACTTTATTATATCGTGTCAGGCTCTAATAAAGTGACAGAGTAAAAACTATTTAATTATAGGATATAAATATAATTTTATTTTATATTTTAAAGCATATGTTTAATATCATTTTTTAATGAGTGTACCACACACACGAGAACATTATCAAATATTTTTTTTATAGAACTTTAAATGTTATTTAGAAGTTTTAGAAATAATATTTAGTTTGTAATATAAATGTCTTCATCAACAAAAAAGAACTGAAAACTCGTTTCTCCTTTAATATTTGTTAAAGCATGTACTCTTATATGACTTTTCAATATTAGCAGTTCTAGGCTATAGAATGAATCGTATCTAAGATCTTTATCTTTAATTTCATATAATTGGAGTTTTAAACGTTTTTTATTCATATATCCGTTGAATCCTATAAATAAAATATTTGTATTTTCTTCATATTTATATAATATTTCTTTCCATTTAAAAAAAGACAATTTATTAAATCATATAGTTAAAAAGAACTATTTTAACGTTTTTTCATAATATTTTAACCTTTAATCTTTCTGTTGTTTAAAAAAAACACTGTACAGTTTATGAAAAGTATAGTGTATATCATTTTGTTGTTTAAGTGGTTAGTTGAAGTTTTAGTGGAATAAAACATGTGAATTTATGAGTGTTAAAACTTAAAAGCAATCCTAGTTAGGTGCAAATGCTACAAGAAAATGACATTAGCAAGAATCGACCACTGGACGAGGGTACAAGACAGGATTGCTACCATTAAGCTAGAGAATGCACATTTATATACTCTTAAAGACAAATGTCGGTGCCACCGACAAATGACCATTTTACCCTTTTGTCTTTTCTATGGCTGGAGACCTTTGTCTTTACCACAGACCATCATCCTCTGTAACCTCTCATCCTCTGCAGATCTCATTTTTCCAAACCTTGAGCTTCTTCCCCCCAAATATGAGCCTTCTCCCCCCAAAATTTTCAGCAACACACATCGATCTCTTCCTTACCGCCACTTTTACTACGTTCTTCAATACACACCCGTTTCTCCTCTCACCTGGAACCCTAACCAACCGGCGGCAACCTTTACCCCACACGAAAACCCTAATTACTAACCGGCGGCAACCATTTCCTTACCTAACCTGCAAAAACCCTAATTACCTAACCGGCGAAAACCCCAATCACCTAACCTGCGGCTACAAACCCTAATCGGAGTGTAATAGGAGGAGATTGTTGTTCTACCTTTTCACTTGAGCTTGAACCGAGACGAATATAGGTGACGTTCTGCAGCTGTTCTACCTTTAGTTTGTTTAAAGTTCAATTATTTATATGTTTATGAGAAGATATTTGGTGTGCCTGTTGGATATTATATTTGCAAGTGATCCTGTATATGTTGGATTGTGCTTTTATAGTTGAATTGTACATGTACATCATTTTTTATTCGTTTACACAGTAGTTGTTTAGGATGAAAAAGCATTGCAATTGAGATTGAAAGCTTAACCTACCTGTATGTGCATAATTGATGTTTACTTATTTAATTAGTTTAGTATTAGTATTGGAGTATGATTACATTTGCTGATGTTGAAATTTCTAATTCAAATAGTGGGATTTGGTTTTCATTGACTATATTTACCTATTTGTATTTTGGTTGAACTGGAACTGACTAATTTTACATTTTTAAATTGCAAGTTTCATTTATAAATAATCAACATTGAATGCGCTTCAGAGTTCACACGAACGCAACTGACTTTTACAGGTTTGTTCTTCGTATCCGGATACTAACATAAAGTTTGCTGAAATTAACAATGGTAGTAAATCATACATGTATTGTGTTTTGTGTTTATAGATTTTGTGTTTCCTGTTGGTGTGAAAGTGAATGTTTTGTGTGTATGTATGTTGTTTCAGCTTATTTATGAAGTGTTGTCCAACAGCGAAAAGAGGAGTATTTACGACCGGTACGGTGAGGAAGGGCTTAAACAGCATGCTGCTGGTGGCGGAGGAGGGGGCGGAGGGATGAATATTCAGGACGTTTTTAAGTCGTAAGATTTCGCTTTCATATCTTAATATAAGTTTAACCATAGTGTCATTATTACATAATATTTTTGGCATTGGTTTTAGTTCACAAATTTCTTTAATTATACCTTCACTGAAGAGTATTAGTATAGGCATGTAAGTGTCATTTGTAATAAACCATGTGCTTGGTTAGCTGGCAGGTGTTTGGGACTGGCGGACCGGAGTTTTTTTTTTTCAGCGGTATCACTAATATTCAGTGTTCGATGTCTATCACTAGATTATAGAATGTTTGGACCAGTTCATAAATGGGTCGGGTAACATAATATAGATATAATGTAATACGAAATCCTTTAAAAAAATACATGATAAAAACATGAAGCGATCAGACTTTCGACAATCCAAATTAGTAATTAATTTCATTCGATGGCAATGTAATTTTTTTAAGTAAAGAGTCGGGTCAAGTGTACAGTATAAATACGAGTTACTTCAACTTTCGACGCCGCCGCAACGCGCGGCGGGTCAAAATCCTAGTGTTTGATATATTCAAAGTGTTGTTTTTACTTTTTTTATATTTATGTTTATTTTTTTTAATGTGCCTTAATCAGGTGGAGGCCCAAATCAATAGCTTGGGTACACTCTTCATTGGGCTGACCCTGGTTATAAGTATGTACTCTATAGACTATAATAATAAATGTTTTGATTAACCAATGGGGTGGTGGTCCATTGACAAAGACAAAACATTTAAACACCTTGGGAGAGGAAGGTCTCGTGTTCAAGTCCCACAGACGACAGGAATAAAAGAAATTTGTCATTCAAAAAAAAAAATGTTTTGATTACCTATATTTTGCAAATTAAATATAAACTTGATTGGAGTGTAACATTATGAGTTTGTAAAAGTTTTGTTTTAAGATTTCATCTAAAACAATTATGTGGTATTTGATTACATCATGTTTCAGGATTGTGGGGGTGAGACATGCCAATAGCGGATGATAGTTAGGTACCGGTTAGTTTGATGGTAGTTGTAGATTAAAACAATGTTATTTTTTATGGGTTATATTTGTATGTTCTGTAGATCATATAGATCGACTGGATATTAAGTTTCAATTTATTTTTAACCTTTTCTTGTCTGTTGTTATATATATTGTTGGATTCTATACTACTTTAGGTGGAAGATTTAATATATTTAAATTATTTTTTAATGCAGAGGATTACAAATTTAAAAGTTGGGCGTTGTCATTTAAATTTTTGTAGTTAAGTGACCAATATAAAATCTTTTGCTAACATTTATTGATTTACTTGCATTGGTTTTAATTTAACATAAAACCGAGTTTTTTTTTCCAATCTAGTGTAGATACAAAAAATACTTACCTATTTTGGTACTTTGAAAAATATTTACCTATTTGGGTACTTTTCTATATCCCTTTAATTTTTTACCTAATTTATACATTTCTTTTTATTTTTCTACCAAAAGTAAAATTAGATTACTCACAGAATTAGAATCAGCCAAAAATATGAGTAATTATTTTTTGTAAAAAAATAAAAAATTCGGCAAATATTCAAAGAAAAATATGCAAAAATTCTACAAAAAAAATCTGTGAAAAATCCACAAAAAAATCTGCAAAAATATATTACAAATTTTACAATAATTCTGCAAAGCTAAAAAAATCTGCAAAAATATTATAAAAAAAACATATAATCTACACTAGTTTGGGAAAAAACTCCATTTCTTTTTCCGATTTTTTTTTCTTTTTATAACCTGAAATTGTCTAGGCCCCGTTTAAACTAAGCTCATAAAAAAAAGTAAAACAATAAATTCACAAATTTACTCCCCTAAGTTATATCGATTAAGTGATAGTAATCTGGTGTAAAGTTTGATATTTCAAACAAGTTTATTTAAACTCAAGAAATTTATAAAATAAAGTTACAACTTTCGAATTTCTTGAAATTTGAGTTTTGAGAAAAGATCCTAAGTATTTTAATTATTTCAATTTTATTAATAGTGATTATTTCTCCAATATTCTGTACGTATAAGTAGTTTGGTTTTTTTATAGATATTAACCCCAAACGAACCACATAATGTGGACCATCAAATCCACCAACTATTACCCTATAGATTATATGGTTTTTTATAATATTTTTTGCAGAATATTGGAGAAATATTCTAAGTTTTTTTTTCTATTACCCTATAGATCCTAAGTTTTTTATATAGATTATAACCTTGCAGAATTATTGTAGAATTTTTAATATATTTTTTGCAGATTTTTATGGATTTTTCACAGATTTTTTTTTGTAGAATTTTTGGAGATTTTTTTTGAATATTTTCAGAATTTTTTATTTTTTACTAAAAATAATTACTCATAATTTTGCTGATTCTAATTCTGTGAGTAATCTAATTTTACTTTGGATAGAAAAATAAAAAGAAATGTATAAATTAGGTAAAAAAAATTAAAGGGATATAGAAAAGTACCCAAATAAGTAAATTTTTTTCAAAGTACCCAAATAGGTAAATAGTTTTTGTATCTACACTAGTTTGGGAAAAAACTCCATAAAACTATCATTTAAATTTTTATAGTTAAGTGACCATTTTGCAAACTTTTATAGATTTACTTACATTGGTTCTAATTTAACATAAAATTAGCCGTTATTATTTTTTCACTAATTAACTAATTAATTAATTAACTTATATATAATTTTATAATGTTGATGAATAGTGATTGTTTCGGATTGATCAATTAAAAACTTGGCACTCACAGATTGAACCACAAAAAAGTTTTTTGTTTTTCACTTTTTTTAGTTTTTCAGAATTTGGTGTGTGTTTAAAAACTTTAAGAAAAATGTTACATCCAAAAGTCGGTGCAGGTACACTTAAGTTATATATAATTTTATAAAGTTGATGAATAGTGATTGTTTCGGATTGATCAATTAGAAACTTGGCACTTACAGATTGAACCACAAAAAAGTTATTTGTTTTTTTTACTTTTTTTAGTTTTTCAGAATTTGGTGTGTGTTTAAAAACTTTAAGTCAAATGTTACATCCAAAAGTCGGTGCAGGTCCACTGGTATAGAGAGAAACATTTATTTAAAATTTTCACTAACTATTAATTAATTAACTTATATATAATTTTATAATGTTGATGAATACTGATTGTTTTGGATTGGTCAATTTGAAACTTGGCACTCATAGATTGAATAACAAAAAGGTTTTTTGTTTTTTACTTTTTTGTTTAGTTTTTTAAAATTTGGTGTGTGTTTAAAAATTTTAATTCAAATTTAAAGTTTTTACATCTAAAAGTCGGTGCAGAAAAGTCGGTGCAGGTCCACTGGTACAGAGAGAAATGTCTATTTAAATCTAAATTTAAGGGTGGAGGTTTTATTCTAAATTCTTTTTACTCTTTTACTTTTTATTTTTCTCATTTTTCTCGTTTCCATTTTATTTTTTCTAGGCTTATTAATTCTTTTTGATGTTTGCTTATGAATTTGTTTTGACATTTTATTTTAGAATCCACGTACTTTTTTTTTCTAATAACCCCCAATCAACGTTTTGAAATTTATAATTGCGAGTTATGATCAACATTTTGAAATATACTATAACGAATTACGATTATAAGTGTGGTAAAAATTTATGGAACCCACTGCGTACCACGAGCTGCGACTTGCATACATTTATCTACGTGTCGATATAGATTTTTTCATAACCTGGTTCTAAGTAGTTTGTTTAATTTGTAAAATGATGTTTACCATTTTAGTTGTTCTAATAATACAATTTAATGTTTTATGCAAATCTAAATATAGCGATGTGACATTCTTAATTTTATCTATGTTTCGATTAAAAATTTGTTCAAAATCAACCAGGCCAAATATAATTGATTTTGATTATCATGACAAATCAAAACAATACAGTTCAACCAACTTCGATAACAGTAATAGTATTTGATTCTATGGTCTTCATTTTAAATTTCATTGGACCTTACTACAAAAGGGATAAAGATGCCTCAGACTCAGGGGATTCTACGAACTCCCTTCGCTCTGTTTTATCTAGGTCGTCAACGAGGCTGGAGGCTTCAAAACGAAGTTAAATTCGCAATAGAGTATCTTTTCGGTATCATATGTTATAGTGATAGGGCCAGGCCAAGCCCAAGTATTTTGAGGCTTGGGCTTTAGGCCTCCAATTCTTTAGGGCCTGTAGGATCGAGAGACGATCAAAACGAGTCTATCAGAAGAGTTCTCGGTCTAATCAGAGGCGGAATTCATTGATTAGACTTTGTAACAGCTTGATTTACTCTTAATTGTCTTGTATTATTGATTTGACACGATTACAGATCAAACGACACGTCGGCAGCACTTCGGTACCGGAATCACGATCGTTACAAATGAACTAGCAACAAGGGTATTTATAGGAGTGTGATTTCGCACGGAATAGACAGAAGTCATTTCGTGTGAAATAGCTGAATGCTATTTCGTACGAAATAGCTTAATGTCATTTCGTGCGAAATGAACTTTCAACACTCAAACCCTATTTTCCTCGTACAACATGTCCTGATCTAACATTTCTATTACAAGACTCGATACAAAACGAAGTCGACAGACGTAATGCACCAACAGTCTCCCCCTAGGATGTTGACGAAGTCTTCAGTGTCGAGTCTTCACAGTCTTCAGCCTTGATCAGTCTTTGGGCTCTTGCAAAGTATCTAACAGTGTAAGCATCCTCAATTTTTGTCTCTTCTCTTTATCAACTAATCTCCCCCTTGAATGTTGATCTAACAATCTCTTGCAATTTCCCAGGATCAAACTCCTAGCTCTATTCTCTTTATCTTCTCTTGATCAGATCTCTTGATTCCTTAAGTTCATCAGCATCATCAATTAGCATGAACCTCAGACATTGAATCTGGCTCTTGTATTTTCAGACTCCCTTTTAGTAGCAGACTCCCCGTTAAGTTGTGCTGGGATAGTAGTCTAGCTTTCACAGGTTCTAGGATCGAAACAAAGCTTTCACTTAGCTCAGAATTCGAAACCTGGCTAACCTGTACATCCTCTACCTCAAAGTAAACTTCTTAACATTTAAAATTTTAACAAATTTATTCTTTTTCTTTCCACTTGTATAAACAAACCCTTAATGATTTAGCATTTAAAAACTCTGATGACCACATGTAGGAAAACATCATTTTCAAACAAACTCTTCCCAAAACTGTTCGTCATGTTTAGCACTCGGAATTTTGAAAATCAGCTTTTCATCATCAGTTGTCGAAAATCTTTTTGTATTTTCAAAAGTTTATGCTAAAACACACTGAAAATCTTTTTGGATTTTTGCTTCTAATGAAATGCAGTAAAGAAATATTTACAGACAATATTTTTGTGAGTTTGTGTAAGAGGATCATATCAGTTTTTGAGACAAATCACTGACACCGTTAAGCTTTAAACATTTTAAGTTCTAAATGATTCAGTTAGATTGTCAGTATACTGATCCACTTAAATTTTCACACAAAGTTCAATTGTTTCGAGATACAAGATTAATGATTTAATGGACTTAGACTTATTCGCGTGTCCCACCTCAGAATATACTCCCGTATCCCGACTCCTATATTCAGTATTACAGGTGAATGTACACTAATGATATCTATAAACGGGTAAATGCGAAACCATGAGAGCTCAGGTTAGAACTTCCGTTCAGACAGAGAGATGATGGCTCGACTTTTGGTGTGTCCCGTTTGGGAATCTTTTCTTCAACAGCACATGATTAGCATTTTTCAATGTTTCATCATTTTTTGTACTGAGGGTGAGCTTTAAGAATAAAGCAAATGTAAAGCATTATACGAGGATTAGGCTATTGCTTCCGCAAAATCAGAATTCCAGGTATAATACCCCAGATATCATCACGCACAAAGACCTAGTATGTCAGAAATAAAAAAACCTTTCAAACAAGATTTCGGGGGTTACCCATATATCCGAGAAATGTTCCCCACGAAATAAGTAAGTATGATATTTAGGTTTATATCTCAAAAACAATCTACTAAATGTATAAAAACCTACTGGCATATCATCAGTGAGACCGTTTATCACATTTTAACTTTCCAATTCTTTAGCGTGTTGTGATAGTCCACTGATGTACTATCATTTCCTCTTTTCACAACAAAACTCAATTTTTGATTTTATCATGTTTTTAACTTTTTCAAAATTTCTAATGTTTTTGGATTTTCTGAAATTCTTACTCCTCCTAAAATTCAAAACTATCTAAAAAAAATTTGAAAACAAACTATACAAGAAACGTGACAACTGTTGAGAATTGCCTCAATTCGCCATCCACTTGGATTAAACAATCAGAACTCCCCCTTACAACAAACTATTTTCCCATTAAGATTTCAAAACACTTAAGTTTGTTTTAATCAAAATGGTTTTTTCGGAAAATAAGTTTTGTTGAATTTACCACTTGTAAAATTGGGGTTCAATTCATCACATTGTTTTCTCAATCATTTTGAATAAAGGTTTAATCAAGTTCAACTTAATGACCCTGATAACCACTTGCAACTGAAATCCTCTTTTCACCACTTGTAGGTTCCCATATCAACCATACCTTTTTTAGAATATAACAATTTAAGAATAAGAATACCACTTGAAGTACGAAATTTCACATATATGAATTTCTTAAGAAAGATGCCGATTCCTGCACCACGATTACCAACTTGGGAGCTCCGGCAAGTCAGGAATTTAAGTAGAAAATGTTGTCACCCAAGCCTGACCAGCCTTGGGTGATTGTGATTCATCTCTATCCCACCATCTTTTGGATTTGTAAAAATCTTTCACACCCTTAACCATCCTATCAACCATATTCCCAAAGATATGTTTAACATTTCCATTGAAAACTTTTTCAGCATCAAATTCTTTCTTACCAGCAAAGAATTGATCTGAAATCTCAATCTTACCAACTTTTAACTTCAGATTTTCTTTTGACAGTGTCGGAAAATTTTCATCGTTCATTTCTGGAACGGAATTCTCCTCACTTTTCTCAACAAATGACTCCTCTGACTTTAACGAGTCAGATTCATTGTCAGAACTACTCTCTGATTTAACAACCCATCTTTATTTGTTCAAATCGACTTTTCTTTTGTAAAAATGTTTTGAAACATCACTAGTTTCGAAAGTCGAATTTTCAAACACCTTAGATTTCTCAGTTGGTTGTTTCTTTTCATCAACATGTTTTTCTTTCAATTTTAAGTTAAAAGAAACTCCCTGTTTTGTGTTGTTGGACTGTTGGCAATTCCAAGCAATGTGTCCAATCTTGTGACATTTGAAACATTTTCTTCTCTCAAATCTTTGTTCAGATCTCATCATCATATTCTTTTTCTTCTCGGCGAGAAACTCTTGATTTGACTGTCTCCAGAAAGATTTCTTCTCTTCTTCTACTGAACTTGTACCTGAAACAAATTTTGTTTTTGGTTTATAATTTTTCTCATTTTTTCTGATTACTGGAGGGGTAAAACCTAATCCCTTCTTTTTGAAATTACTATTATGATTTGGTTTCTTTTGAAAACCATAACCAGAATTGTAACCCATTTTCTTGTTTACTCTTTGTTTAATCCTTGAAGTGTATTTTTTTAGGTTTTCCAAAAAGATTTATATCTTTTATTTCAGAAATATTAATTTCTATTAATTTGAAAACCTGTTTAATCTGTTCAGTTTTAACACTTCTTATTGGGAATTCTTCATCGGAAAATAATTTGTCAGAGTCATTCAAAGTATATGCCACTTTGATTGGTTCATCATTCAGATTATTTTTAGATAACAGAAATTCTTTATTGTAAACCCTTTTGACCGGTGAACTCGGACTTTTGTCTGACGAACTCGGACTTTCAGATTTACACTCCGACTTTGACTCTTCATCCATATCCAACACCTGATCGACCATTTTCTTTAACAACTCAGACTCGTGATCAGTGTCAGACGCTGTGAATGTAACATCAATGTTGTCTGGTAACTCATCAATGGTTTCAGACTTTAACTTGATGTTGATTGCCTTTTTTAATCGTTCTTCATTTGGCTTTCTGGGAGAATAACTTTCATAGATTGGAGGTGGACACTTGTTATACTTGACACTTTGTTTCTTACTAGTATCCTCTCCCGTCTTTTTATCTTGAAAAGCTTCAAGACCTGCAACAGTAGGATAAACTCGATCAATCAAATAATCACAAGTTGTATAACTCAACAACAATCTTTTGATTCTTTCACTTTCAATCTTTTCGAGTTCCAGATCCTATTTCAGTTTCGCACAATCTTCGATATACTCATTGATGACCTTTTGCTTTGTCATTAAAGTTGAACTCATCATTGTCTGAGCAGCTCCCATTTCTAGATTTGTCTTGTTCAGACTATCAACTGTCTTGTTCAACACATCATATGATTCCTTCACATACTTCACATCAGACAACAAATTTTCTTTCAACTTTTCTAATTCACTAATCTTCTTGTCTTTCTCATCACAATGTTTGCAAGATTCCAAACATTTTAGACAAGGTTTCACGACTTCAACAATCTTCTCAACCTCTACAATCTTCTCAACTTCAACGATCTTTTCAACTTCGACTATTTTCTCAACAACTTTTTCCACTTCAATACTTTTCTCTATTTCTTTCTCAATCATCTTTTCAGTCTTCATTGATTCTTCAATGAATTTTATTTCTTCACACTCTGCATCTTTGATCTTTTCTGTTGAATTTTCTTCAACCTTTACTTGTTCAGCTTCCAATTTTGCATTTTCTTCAACTATTCTTTTTTGCTTCCAAATCTTCCCATTCTCTCTTTAGCCGAGCAGCCCTTTTTTCTTTCAACATCTCGATCTTATCTGTAAAAAACAAATTAAAACTGTAAGTATCCAGACCTTTTCTAGCTTTATTGATATACTCTTCTTCATCATTAGTGTCTGCATCAAATCTTAATTCACTAAAAATTGGTATTCTTTTCGGCTTAGATTTGACTGATTTTTCTTTCAAGATTTGAGCAACATAAGCTGATTTTTCTAGGAATTCTTTATCTGGACAATATTTATCCCAGCTAAATCCCTCAGCAACTTTTTCATCATCTTGATTGACAAGAAAAGCTTTTTTATTTCCATCTTCAATAGTGCGTGATGACGATGGTTGTTGTTGAGCAAGCTGATGAAAAATTGATTTTTGATAATAACTGTTGTTTCCAGACGGATCTTGTCTTTCAGTTGCTTCTTTATTTTTGCATTCTCGTTTAAAATGTCCCTTTTCTTTGCAACGAAAACAAGTGACCTTTGATTTGTCAAACCTTATCGGAGATGCACTCATTTCACGAAAATCATCTCTACCGGTGACTTGTTGGAATTTTTCTGCTCTTCTTACAGCACTGGCTAAACACCACTTGATGTCCATTAACTCAAGTTCTACTGCATCAATCTGATCATAATCCTCTTTGGTAAGCATAGGATTTCCAATTCTTCCAGCAACCAAACTTTCATATGATTCTAACATAGTGACAAGTGATGCCATGTGTTGCTTAGCCATTTCTGGAGAGAGATTTTGACCATTTTGAATATTCAAGGTAACATTGCATTGCAGATTTGTTGAATTCGATCATTGAGGACTTGGTGTTGTGAAATTCGGATCAAAACTTGAATATGATGATGAAAATCCACCACTCTGAGTAACAGTACTACCATTTGATCCAGACGAACTACCACAACTGAAAGCAGTCTTAATCTTCGGACTTGGAGTAGTTTCAACTTTGTTTCCTCTGTAGTATAGACTAACATCTTGTTGAGCATTTGGATTTTTCAGAATAGCAGTTTTCTGAATATCCAATTCATGTTCTTCAATCTTTTGGATGAACTTTGCCAAATTCATACTTTCAGACTTTCTCTTGTGTTTCAAAATCAACAAATAAGTTCCCCATTTATGTTGTGGTAGCGCATCGGCTAGTTTATCAACCCACTCATCGTCATCTTTCTTGATTTCTAATCTTCCCATTTTCAAAACAAGATGACAATATCTATCGATGGTCGTTTTTGTTGATTCACCTTCAAAATCTACAAACATATCAAATGACTTCTTAAGTAAAGCTTGTTTGTTCGTTATCATATCAGCACTTCCCTTAAACTTGTTAATCAACGCCAACCAAATTGATCTAGCAGTATTATTATGTTGAAGCAACACAAAAATATCTTCTTTTACGGATTGTTGGAGAAGACTAATCATCATTTTTTCGCTGGTGTATTTCAACTTCTCTCTATCTGAATAATCACTGAAAGCTTTTTCAATCCCTAGCTCATTTTTTGGTTTAACGTAATCCACATCTAACAAACACCATGCGTCAAACTTATAGGCTTGCACCCAGTTTTCAAAACGATTTTTCCATCCTTTAAAATCTTCAATGTACATAAGCTTTGGCGGTTTCTGATAAGTTCCTGTCTCATTCTCACTGTAAAGAGTTTCAGCAGCTGTAACTGGAGCAACGGGTGTAGCAAACGCATTGTAAAATTCCTCTTCCATGTTTCGGTAAACTGTTACACAAATTCACAAAGTTCAAACAACAATAAAAGTTCACACGAAAAGAGAATACACACAAAATGACACTCTGATACAAAATCAGTTTGGTCCGAAATAAAGATTTTCAAACGGAATCAACTTTGGTGCGAAATAGCCTTTTCAAACGAGATTAACTTTCACACGAAATACCGGTTTCAAACGAAATGAGTCCTTTGGTACGAAATAGATGTTGATTTCGTACGAAATGAAGTTCAATTACTTAATTTCGTGCGAAATGAATTCACAACAAATGATTTCGTACGAAATGAGTTCCAAGAAGTTGATTTCGTGCAAAATGATGTTTTAAAGATCAATTTCGTGCGAAATAAGATGACAAATTCACAAGAAATAGTCTATTTCGCACGGAATGCTGCTGACGTCACCATGATCGATCTGATTTTTGTTAAATTTACCAAGTTTTAGGCTGAATTAAGGTCTAATTCTTTCAAGGATTCATTAAAACACTGTTTCGCTTGTTATATGAGAAATTCAATCCATTTTGACCAAGATTTCACGGTCAATTTTGAAAAGAAGGTGTAGAAATCAGATTTTTTAAGAAAACAAGCTGAATTTCGGTAAGAACTCTTCCTCCTGAGCTCTGATACCACTTGTAGGATCGAGAGACGATCAAAACGAGTCTATCAGAAGAGTTCTCGGTCTAATCAGAGGCGGAATTCATTGATTAGACTTTGTAATAGCTTGATTTACTCTTAATTGTCTTGTATTATTGATTTGACACGATTACAGATCAAACGACACGTCGGCAGCACTTCGGTACCGGAATCACGATCGTTACAAATGAACTAGCAACAAGGGTATTTATAGGAGTGTGATTTCGCACGGAATAGACAGAAGTCATTTCGTGCAAAATAGTTGAATGCTATTTCGTACGAAATAGCTTAATGTCATTTCGTGCGAAATGAACTTTCAACACTTAAACCCTATATTCCTCGTACAACGTGCCCTGACCTAACATTTCTATTACAAGACTCGATACAAGACGAAGTCGACAGACGTAATGCACCAACAGGGCCTCCAGGTTAAAAAAAAAAAATACTATATAGGATATTTGGGCTGGGCTGCGATGGAGAATGATATTGTTGATCTGCATATGGAGTAGCTAAGTAGACCATAGGGTTATTTTTCATTAGGCAGGGGTTGCTATTTACAAAACACGGGGAAAGAAACCTTCGTATGTAATGCCGCTAACAAAGAGAGAGGGGGGGGGACCGGAAGACTCGCTAGAAATCATCATCATTCATCATCCACAATGGTCATTTGAATAGCAAAATCATCTCTTGACCTTTAATTAAGATATTGTTTTGTCATATGAGTTCATAAATTGTTCTCTATTTGACTATTTTTCTACCACAAATCATTCTCTTTTAGAAATTCTAAGGCTTTGGTGACGAAATTGAAGGCCTTTGAGACGGAATTCTAAGGTCGTCGCTGTTGAATTTGAATTGGTGATGAGATTGAAGGTCTTCCGTTCAAATTTAAGGTACGTTAGTTACTATTTCTCTAATAGGAAAAAGGCCTCGAGTTTTAACTTTGCCTTAGGCCATCAAAATGGTTGAGCCGGCCCTGTATAGTGAGTTTTGGTACCGTACCAGTACCGTGACGAGCCAAACTAATTTCATTCCAACAATATCAGTACCACGATCATTCTGACCAAATAACACTTCTACCAGTATCGTAATGATCTGTACCGATAACGGAAAAAAGCCTGTCCCAACGCGCATGAAATTCCACTTGTTTAATATAAAAGTTTAAACGTATCTTTATTTAAAACAATTCAACTAAATGCTAATGCAAATGGGGCACAAAAATGATATGAAATTTGTAGATACATTGCATTTGAGTTACTCGTGAATTCATGACAAATTGAACTAGATTTAAGGGGACACGTGATTTTTATATCCATATATTCAGAAAAGAGTGCGGCACACATAAAGTTTTATTAATCATAAATAAAATATTATATAACTTAATGATGCGACTCTTATTAGTCTATTGTGACAAACCGTAAGACCAAAAAGGTGTTAGTTATGTAAAAGAAGTTAAAAAAAAACGACTGTAACATGCTTCGTGTCATATGTCCAATAGATAACCTAGACAAAACTAAATACATGTAACGTAACCATTTCATCTAAAAGAAATTTATGAGGAAAACATTGATTTTTTTTCCAAACTAGTGTTGGTGGAAAAAATATTTACCAAAATAGTGTTCTATCAAAAATATTTACCAAATTGGTGTTTTTTATTTATTTTGTATTTATCTTTTATTTTCTAACCAACATATTAGACTCTTTTATATTTTTTTAATTCGGTTACTATATTATCTATTTTTTTTATCTTACTTTTATGTTTTTATTGAATCAACTCATTGTATTTTTCTTCCATTGACCATCATTATGCTGATGTAGGTTGAATCAGGAGCGACATCCTCGATTGAATTAGAATTAATCATCATAAACTAAATCAGAATTGAAAAAAGGTTAACAGTTTTTAAACAAATAATCTTAGATTTTGAAAAATTCAATTTATGAGGTATAATTGAAAGAATTAGTAATTTTATATTGTTTTTGGGCATAACAAAATTATGTGTTTTCCTTATGCTTTCATAAATTGTTTTGTCATTGCGAAATTAATTTTTATTGGATCTTTTATGAAGTTTTCTCTGTAATTTTTTGTTCGTACAGATATCTTTAAATACATATATGTTGTTAAGAAAAACTAAGTTGACGGAAGAAAAAAAATACTGAAATGATTGAATAAAAACATAAAAAATATAATAAAAAAGTAGATAATAGATTAACTAAATAAAAAAATGTAAAAAGGGCCTACTATGTTGGTTAGAAAATAAAAGATAAATACAAAATATATGAAAAACATCAATTTGGTAAATACTTTTTAAGAAACACTATTTTTGTAAATATTTTTCCCACCAACACTATTTAAAAAAAAAAAAAAAAAAAAAAAAAAAAACTCTTTCATTTATTGAAGATATCTATGTTTTTCCTCCCCCTTCTAATATATTCATATTAATAACTAATGATAAAGATATAATATATTAATGAAGATAAACATAGATGAAATTTAAACTTTTAACATTAAAAGTAATATGATATAGGATGGGATATACATGATTAAAAAAATACTAACTACAAACAGCAAAAGTTAGTTACGATATTAAATATTGTTAAGATGGGAGGCTCTTATAATTGTGTTTGTTTCTAATAGATGAACAATGAATAAACACGATTCAATGATTTATGCAGCGGAAATGAACATAAACTTTGTAAACCCAATCAAAGAGGAAAATAGTTTTGATAAACACATGCTTTCCATTAGTCAAAAGGTTAAAGATCAAATTAAAAGATTACAATGCATGCTTACAAACTAAACTCCCCCTCAGCCTAATGCTCTCTGGTAGGGATGGCAATGGGTCGGGTTTGGGACGGGTTTAGGTAATCCCAAACCCAAACCCGATTAGATAAGCTTGTCCCAAACCCGTCCCAAAACCCGTCAGGTTTCTAGCGGGTAAATACCCATCGGGTATCGGGTATACCTGCGGGTTTCGGGTAAACCCGTTAATTTAAAAAGATTACTCGTTGGGTATACTCATCTCAAAACTCATTGGGTATCTATCGGGTAATTACTAACTGGTTACATTTTGTATTGTTATTATAAAAATATATATCAAATAACTACAATATATACGGAATAGAATACCTATATGGGTAAAAATGGATGTATCATACATATACATATTAATAATATAAAAGAAATTATATCGGGTATACAATCGGGTAAACGGGTAGACTTTATCGGGTAATTGGGTCGGGTAAATGGGTATATCACTAAATCCCAAACCCGCAAAAAAAAAAAATAAAAACTATTCCCAAACCCGATTAACCGACCCCAAATCCGTCCCAAATGTGTCGGGTTTTGGGTTTACCCATCGGATTCGGGTTTAGTTGCCATCCCTACTCTCTGGTTGATTGCACAAGATGAAATGATTGGAGGAGAAGAACTCACTCAGTCAATCAAATGTAACAGTACAGGGTACTGTTCCATTTATAGGCAAATCAAACCACTGAAGCATCTAAGCTGACGTCACCATGAAAGTGACATCTAACAACCTAACAACCTTTAACCACTGTTACATATAACTACTGCTAGCTAAACACTGATACTATTACAATAGACAAAGTAAACAATTGTTTCTTTATTCCACTGCTTCATTCCAAGCAGGGCTTTGGTCTTTAGCAGCACTTGACTTAGGGCAGTAGATTTAGGAGCAGCACTTTGTCTTCAGCAGTTGTTGTACACAAGCAGTACTTAATGGACAACAGTTGTAGTATATAAACAGTGGATGAAGGCCATCAGATGTTATAACCACTTTCAAGGGGAAAGTCTAATGCAAACAGCTGCTTAGGATGAATCCCCTGTTGTGAACCGGTTTTGGCTCTCATTATTTGTTCCTCTGATAGGGTTCAATCCCAACAATCTCCCCCTAGAACAGATAATGCCAAAACCCTTCATTATTCTGGATCTTTATTGTCTCATCAGAAGTTCCCTAACTTGTCCTTTAAATTGTAGTTCAAAATCCATGGAACTTGTATCATCCTCATCCCTACACAGTGTAAGCTCAAGGAGATCTTGTAGATCTTCAACACTCAGGCCCAGTGCTTGTTCCCTTGATATGTGCTTTACTTCTCCATTAGATCTGATCAGTGTCAATACATTGGTCTTTTGATCAGACATCCATTTTAGTATTTTTGAACCCAATGGGTTTCTTGGGAGAGTTTTATTTACTGACGAGTTGGGAGATTGTGGCCTTGTGAGAATTTGTTGATCAGTACCCTGAACTTTTGCTAGTTCAGAGTTTTCAGCTGACATTTGTTTGAAGGCCTTTTTTATGATGTCATTTGTTGCAGCTATGTCTTCTGCAGTTTCCTTTTCAATCTGCTCTTGCCTTTTTCTTTGATCTAACTCAGTGATTGAGACATCTGCTGATGTGATCAGTGGTTTAGGAGCACTGATCTGTTTTGGCTCTTTGTGTTCAGGCTTTTGTGGTAAACTAGGATCTGTCATTCTTCTTTTGTTTAACCTTTCATAAGCCTCATCTGTGTATTGCCTAATCCATTTTGCTATGGCTTTGGCAGTTCCAACCTTTGCATCCACCAGCTCTTGTTTCTTTTTTTTTGTATTCGGAAGTAAGCTTATCACTGGCCTGTTTGTATTTGCTCCAATTTGGAGCTGTCCTTTTCTTACTTGGATCATTTTTTATTCTCTTGATTTTGTTCACCTCATGCTTTAGTGCAATGAGTGGCCATTCACTGAATTGTTCTTCTTTGGTTGGATAAAACTTTTCTTTCATGATGAATTCAAGATAATCCTTTCTCATTTCCTTTTGTAGGACAGCATCAGGTGGCATATTTGACATATCTTTGCTCAGGTCTTTTGCATAATCTTCCATTTGTTTGAAGCAAATGAGAGAAGGTCTTTTGCTCAGGTCTTTTGCATAATCTGCTTGCCTGGCTTTGAGTTTTAGATACTCATTCATATTTACTGGATTCTTGAAGCCAATGAGAGAAGGAAATCTTCTTTTCCAAGGATCATCCACCGTATAGAATTGTCTCATCTCATCCTTTACAGCTTCCAATTCCAATGGATAACTTTCAGCAACAGATACAATGTTTGCAGGGTTTACTGGTTTGGCCGGAGTTGGTGGATTGGATGGTTGTGGCTTGATAACATTGTAAGGTGTGGAGGAAATGGAGTAGGTGCTGGTATATCATCATTATTCTTCTGAAATTTCCTTTTTCTTGTGTAAAGCTTTTTGGGTGAAGGAGGTTTTGGTTGTGATGTGACACTGGGTTGTATGGTGATTGTAGAAATGGTGAGAGCAGTGGTAGATGGCTGGCAAATAGCTGTTGAAACAACTGGTGTTTCTACCTCTGTTGTCATTACAACTACTGATGTGTCAGTAGATGTCTTCTGCTTTTCAGCAGGTGGTGATTTGATGGATGGTGATGTAGTTGAAGTGATGGCTTTTGGTGGTGAGGTGATTTTAGGTGGTGGTAGGGCAGTGGTTGTGGTGTGTGTTGGAGTGATGGTTTTAACAACTGCTGAAACTACTGATGTACCAACAGTTGTTGAGACAGCAGGAGTTACATCAGCTGTTTGGGTAGAGGTTTGGTGCTTGGAGTCTTTGGGAGATAGTTTAGAAGCATGCTTTTCTTTTTCTGGTTCAACATAAAGGCCATCATCTATTCCCTTTTCTTCCATTCCTTAATTTTCTCCCCCTTTTTGGCATTATCTGGGGGTAGTTGATCAATGAAGAGAACATTGGAAGGAGCAGTGCCAGTGGTATTCAAAATGTGGGCCTTTATAGCCTTGATGTCTGCTTGGGTGTTTCTAAACCTTGACTCCATAATGTTTCTCAGTTCTTGCACATATATTGCGTGTTGCTGATCTGCCATTTGTCTTTGTTTTTCTAGCAAGGGTTGAAATAAATTCCATAACTCATTTGCAGCAGGTGCAGGTTGTGCAGGTGCTTGAGCTGGAACTGCAGTGGGTTGTGCCTTTTGAGCTTTTAACAACTGTTGCATCATATCCTTTATTTCAGTGACAGATGTTTCATGGTTGTCAATTCTCCCCGTCAATTCCTGATATTGTAAATCATCACCTAATTTAATGGGATCATCTGATTCCCCACCAGCAGTAGTTGTATCAATGTGTGACTTAGGAACTGAGTCCCAAAAATCGTTCATTGATGCCCTTTTTTCTTGGTACTGGGGTCTTCTTCCTTCAGTACTTGATAGCCTTTTGAAGGTACCAGTGGTCATAACAGACTCACTGGTAGTTCTCAGAGGTGCTATAGAAGGAATTGCCTTCAAGGGAGTCTGATTAATGAAACAACTGGCCAAATGTAGATATGTTGATCCAACACTTGTAGTTACTGCTCCACTTGAACTACTGTCAGGAATTACTTGTAATCCCTGCAGTGTAACCTCCTCAATTGTTGCTGGGATAGCAGAGGTATAAGTACCCGACCCAGTCACTTGTGGGAGTGTACTCTCAGGGATAGGTGATTGAGAAGAACTGGTTTGTGTCTGAACTATATCAACTGCATGCAACAAAGGTAATATGGATTGTGGTAATGAGATGGGTGAAGATATGGGTGTTGAAAGAGACATGTCCTTGGGATCAGGACTGAGGAAGATGGATCCAATTGATTCCAAAGCTTCATAATGTGGGGTCCCTGTGTTTACAACCTAATCCTTTTGTGAGGATGCAGGAGGAGTTTGAGGCAAAGGTGGAGATCTTTCTTCCATCTGCTGTGAGGAAGTAGCAGCAGTGGTTGTAGGTGACATTTGTGTTGTCATTGGCAGTGGCTCTGGGATCTCATCTTCCAGAGTTGCCTTTGATTTGGGTTTGGGGGTTTTTTGTATGATTTCTTTTTGGTCTTTTTGGTAATGGCAGGTGTGGGTTTTATAGCAGTGGTTGTGCTGCTATGATCACCTGGAGCAGTGGGCTCAGCAGCAGATACCTAAGGAGCAGTGGTAGCTGCTAAATTCTGCTTAGACACCTCTGCTTTTGTTTTTGTAGGTGTTAACATTCTAGTGAATGTTTCAGGTGTTAAACTATTTATTTGAAAATAAATACCTTGTTTGAGCAAATTTTCATTTTCTTTTCCAAATTTTTGTTTAAAATAGTAGCTTAGGAACCTTGGAAAAAATAAAAATGATTTGCCATCAACATTTTTTACCAAATCATCAAAGATCTCCTGGGAATAATTATAATTTTCATTACGTAAAATGACAAATCCCAGGCATTGGATCTTTAATGGTATTTCGTTAAAGGCAGTTGTTTTATTTGAAACACACATCAAAAGGGTATGAAATAAAAACCTAGGTGCAGAAGGGAAGAAACCTTTTTGTAAGGTATCCCTTTTTGTTTGTTCTGCATACCCCCTTTCCAGAAAATCAGTTTTTAACTCGTTCTTAGGAAAAGAAGTTTTACCTTGCTGGTCATCGAGTTTAAAGACTTCTGAGATAGATTGTGGAGTAATTTGAATCTTTTTACCCTGTATGGAAGAGTTGATGGCTTTTACAATGTCACCTTGAGACTCAAGTGTGGCATTTTTCCAGAACTCTCTCTGGGTTTTGTTGGTAAATTGGAGCATCTGCTGTTAGCAAAGTTTTGTACTTTGATGCAGACATGATGTCGATGATGGAATCGAAAGTGTGGGTGGTAGTGGGTTTTGTGAGTAAACCCAAGTAATTGTGAGGGGATTTGTATGGGATTTCAATGGGTTCAGCGGCCATTTGAGTGACCTCTTTGGAAGATGAGGATGATTTTGATTTTGATTTCGTCGTTTTGATGAAGAAGAACGAAGAATGATTCGAGACGGAAAGTTGGAAACTGCTTTGAAAAGAGAATTTTGGAATTCAATTCGACAGTGTAAAACCCTGTTTGAGGTTTTGGTCAGGGTTTTATTTAGGGAAAAAAGTGGATGCTGATGTGGTAGCGGTTACAACGATCTGATGGCTAGAAACTGACCACGTGCCAACCTCTGATGAAAATATGAATAATGGAGGACAGTTGTTTTAAGAGCCACTGATGAAACAAATATCAGTGGCTGCAATGGTCATTAGTGAAAACAGTGGATGATTTTTACTATCAGTGGATAAAACGCTGATTTTGAACAACAGTGCTTATCAAGAGAATGAGAGAACAAAGGTTGACTTTGAGCAGTGGACAGTATTTAGACAACAGATGTTTGAGCAAAGCAGTAGTTAGGGGTAAGGATTTGAAAGGCTATTATGTCAGCAACTGTTAGTGCAACAATGAATAAGCTTTTGACAAATGTTTTGAACATCTGCTGTGCTGATGAAAGGAATGATTTTGTCTTGTGTAACCACAATATCATGTCCAAACTCTATAGATAGTGATTATGAAAAATCTGCAAAATTGTTACTCTCAACGAAATACATTTTAGATGTAAATTGTTAAGTTTAATATGTCAGCAGTTTTCACAGGAATTTGTATTCAAGGTTTTGCCACATGTCATTTATAAGTTTTGAAACTTTTATAGATTCTTGACAGTGGTTTAGTACCCCAGATGATGGAAACCTTTTACTATGACTACTCATTTTGTGTCACAATATTTGAATTATAACATGAGTATCCAAGTCTGTTAGCAATCAGTCTTTGATCTTTGTAAAACAAACTTGAGTTTGACATGACCTTTGATACTTGCACCATTTCCTTTTGATCTATCTTCACAGATAATATCACCCAAAAAAATAAGGGTTCTACATCCTGACAGAAGATTGAAACTTTTACTATCAAAAACAAGTAAAAGCACAATAATATATCATTAAAAAAACAATAGAGACTGATATATCCTGTTTTATTGGAGAAAAACCTTTTTAAGAAACACAATTAAAGGTTTTTCTAAAGACAGCATCATAAAGAATCTGGTACATTTTCAATTGAACCTCATAATCACATCACTCACAAGTTTCATGAAAATGGTCAGTGGTTTGAAATACATTGTAATAACCACCTTTTGAGACCATTTCCTTGTCAGAGGATTGCAGACACGAGGAAACTTTATTGGCAAATGTTTTGAAGATCCTTTTATCACTATAAACATTTTGTCTAGTCCTCTTGTATGATCGTTAACTGGAGATACTTTTGTTACCTGAACTTCCCCGAATCAATGAATGCACACAGTTGCTTGATGACCTTTGTTCACCCAATTTTTGGACTCATAAGTGTTTTACATTTATACTCTTTTCTTTTGGCTTCAAAAGTTTTGAGATAAATACACCTTTTGAGTTTTTGTGAATCTTCTTCTTCCCTTTTTACCCTTCCCATTCATAAACACTGAAATATTCACTGAGAAGTTTTATTGAAGGAATACTTATTCCGGAATCATTTTTGCAGCAATGTTTTTGAGAGGTCTGGCCATATTTGTACATGTTTATGTCAAATCTCACATTACATATGATTCGGACTACTTCAACACCTGATTTTCTTAATGTATTTTTAACAAAATTGATTTTGGTCCTTTTAGAGGATTCTCAACCTATTTTTCAATACATAAGATTTATGTGACTAAAGTTTTAATTTCCCTCTTTTAATGTTAACAGAAACACTAAAGTTTTTACGAATCATAGGTTTTTGTTGACCAGAGGTTCATACCTTAGTATCAAACATGATGAAAACAGCACAAACTACATATCAACACTTGAAATCAATTTTGTAGAGAAAATGATTATACCATAGTTATCAGACATTTTTCAGATCTGAAAGCTATAGGTGGTTTATGTATGACATCACATGTTATAAGAAGTTTGTGTGTCTTATGACATCTTGGTTGTTTTACAGAGTTTTTGAGTAGCAACTTTGAACGTCCTTACTCGTTACTCTGTTTTTCAACAAAATACAATCAACCTTAGTATCAATGAATTTCGAGCTGAACAGTTATGTCAAATTGATTGTTAGATCGAATTTGACTGTTCAAGCTCTGATACCAATTGTTAGGATCGGAGGCTCTCATGATTGTGTTTGTTTGTAATAGATGAACAATGAATAAACATGATTCAATGATTTATGCAGCGGAAATGAACACAAACTTTATAAACCCAATCAAAGAGGAAAATAGTTTTGATAAACACATGCTTTCCATTAATCAAAAGGTTAAAGATCAAATCAAAAGATTACAATGCATGCTTAAAAACTAAACTCCCCCTCAGCCTGATGCTCCATGGTTGATTGCACAAGATGAAAGGATTGGAGGAGAAGAACTCACTCAGTCAATCAAATGTAACAGTACAGGGTACTGTTCCATTTATAGGCAAATCAAACCACTGAAGCATCTAAGCTGACGTCACCATGAAAGTGACATCTAACAACCTAACAACCTTTAACCACTGTTACATATAACTATTGCTAGCTAAACACTGATACTATTACAATAGACAAAGTAAACAACTGTTTCTTCATTCCAAGCAGGGCTTTGGTCTTTAGCAGCACTTGACTTAGTGCAGTAGATTTAGGAGCAGCACTTTGTCTTCAGCAGTTGTTGTACACAAGCAGTACTTAATGGACAGCAGTTGTAGTATATAAATAGTGGATGAAGGCCATCAGATGTTATAACCACTTTCAAGGGGAAAGTCTAATGCAAACAGCTGCTTATGATGAATCCACTGTTGTGAACCGGTTTTGGCTCTCATTATCTGTTCTTCTGATAGGGTTCAATCCCAACAAATATACTAAAAAAACATAAAGGTAAATCGATTAAACAAACTTACAAATACAATTTTTTGATATAAATAGTTTAATAAAATAGTTACAATTTACAAAAAAATATATATATAATAAAAGGATAATTAATATTGTTTCTCCTTATTCACATAAGAATCTATATACTACCTATATCCATATCCATATACTATATAATAAAAGAAACTTATAAGGAACATGTATCATTCATTAAAGCTTTTTTTTTCGATTTCTAATATAATAATATTAATTAATGATAAAGATATTATTAACCTGGGCTTTGGCTCGGTGGTTATGGAAATGAAGGAAGACTCCTGACCGAAAGGTCTCGAGTTCGATTCCCGATCCATCCGGGTTTTACCGGCTCTGTATTGTCATGCTCCCGGGCGGGTGCAGGGTCGGGTTTTTCCCGGAACTGGTGGCATGGTGGGTTAGGGGCTCCGTGCGTGCAGGTTGGGCTGCCGCGGGCAGGTTGGGCTGCCGCGGGCTACCTTTCGGCCAGTGGGTGCCGCGTACGGAGTACCCGGCGATTATTATGTTGGACGTTCAAAAAAAAGACAAAGATATTGTTAATAAAGACAAAGATAATATCAATATAGATTAAATTTAAACTTAATCTTTAATCTTTTAAATTATGATACTTATACAGGAAGACAAAAAGGAATATGGATAAGTTCTAAATATTTGACATCAGGTGGATCACTTTATCTATTTTTATTTTATCATGTGTTTCCTTTAAAAATGTAGTGCTATATTTTTATAATAAACTATATTTAAGCTACTTTTACTACGATATTTACTTTGAAATTTAAATTTATTTATTTTTTTGAACAACAAATTTCTTTTATTACTGTCGTCTGTTGGACTTGAATCCAAGACCTCCCTCTCCCATAGTGTTTATAGGTTTTGACTTTGCCAATGTACCACCACCCCATTCACAAATTTAAATTTATTGTTACTTTAAACTAATCTATCTATATTTATAATATATTGTTTAGTATAATAGGTTATTTATTAACATTAACTAGAATTACAACCCGCCGCAATGCGGCGGGAATTCTTTAGTTATAACTAAGTCGATTTAGGATGCGCACATTATGTTGAACCTTTCAAACAGGAAAAAAAATAGACGATGTAAAAACGTTCACCCACACACGTACGTTGCGTCGTGTTAACTCGCAAAATTTAGAACGAAACGTAAAAACGTTAAACCAAAGACGCACGTTTCGATGTGTTTAGTCACAAAATTTAGAACGAAGCATAAAGCGAAAATTTTGCGGAAAATGAAAATTATAAAGGGCCAAAGTTGAAAGTAAAAAAGGTTGTGAGCATAGATTGCAAAAGATAAAAAGTTTTATGTTAAAAGTAAAAAAACAAATAGTTTTGCGTTAAAGGTAATTTATGAAATACATTTGAGTGAAAAGTAAAAAATCAATTTTTTTAAAAACCCTCAAAGCCAAGGTTACAACAACCATATGCATAACCATTTTTTCTTTGAAAAACTCCCAAAGCCAAGATTACAACACATCAGTAAAAAAAATCAAAGTGGTTAAATCGCAAAAGATGGAAACTTTTGAATTAGAAGTGAAAAATCAAATTAATCAAAGGGGGTAAATTGTATAAGATGAAAACTTTTGAATTAGAAGTGAAAAATCAAATTAATGAAAGGGGTTAAATTAACAAAGATTAAAACTATAAACTTAAATTGTCAAGATTAAAACTTTAAGGTTAAAAATGAAACAAAGATTAAAACTTTAAAATTAAATTGTCAAAGTTTAAAACTTTAAAATTAAATTGTCAAAGTTTAAAACTTTAGGGTCAAAAAGGAAAATTTCATTTTTTTTTGAAAAGCTCCCAAAGCCAATTGTATAACTCTCATATGCATAAGTTAGTTGCTTTTTAATATGGTTATAATTTCAATGACTATTGATCTATAATTATTATATTATACTAGGGAGAAAGCCCGTGCGATGCACGACATGCATAATAGCTATTGTTTGTTCGTGGTAAGATGTCTGACACGGCCGGTACAAAACATGTAAGACAATACGCCTATAAAGGGGCGTGCTTAAACTTTATTAAACCATGGACCATAAGTTGTTTCCTTGGCAAAACTTGCCGGCCAAAAAGAAGTGAAAAAAGAAGTCTTCCAAGAAAAAAACATGAAACAGAAAAAGGAAAAACGCATAAACTCTCGCATGCCTTCCTATCTTATTGGATAACACATAGACCAAACTTTAGCTAACGCATGCCACCGTCATCCCCAATCCCATCACCAGCCAACTGACTGCAGTGAAATAACGAAAAGAAAACTATTAAAAATGGTATACTATGTTTACGTATATATGCATCGAAAAGTAGTACGGGTTTTCATTACTAACACTAAGTGCAGACGGTATACCTTTCATGTGGGTCACTGTCAACTGTTTCTTCTGAATCTGAATCTGCATAAGCAGGCTTGGGAAGGAAAAGCACGAAACATTTATGTAGACAGTTATCCAAAAATAAATATGCACAATTACATTGTTTATGGAAATCAATCAATTATAGTTGAAAGTTTTTTTGTTGCCTTTCCATTTATAACGACACCAAGTTTATTTTTTTCAAAAGCCAACTTCTCCCCTTATATGTCTTTACACATTCGAAGTGATGCGTTACCAAGTTTTTTTATTCCTATTTTTTTTTAATGTAGAACAATGCACTTTTATATTTACAAACTCAAGTTTCCGACTGTTGTAGCCTCCTAATTTTAAAATAGAGTAAACATATACCAGGTATGTAAATAACATTTCAGATCGAGTAGAAACGTAAATAGCACATCTTTAATTAAAATGGTTTATTAAACAGGTCACGAATAAAGTGTAAGCCGATATATACCTTAAATTACATTTTATGTTTTCAATAAATATTTATAAACCCAAATGACCAACGTTTACATATGCTTGGTTCGCCACGAACTACGTACACTCTTTATCTACCCAATATTTAAATTACATTTTATATTTTCAATAAATATTTATAAACGTGAATTCGGTATTAAAAAACATTACTTTTTTCGGTATTAAAAATGTGAATTCGGTATTAAAAAATATTTATAAATATTTATAACGGTTAAAAAATATTTATAAATATCTATAAATGTGAATTCCGTATTAAAAAATTGATTTCGGTATTAAAAAAAAACTTTAATTTTTTTTCAACCGCTTTAATATAGTCCTCCTATGTGATGTAGATACAACCAATAATCGTGTGGGGTCAGCTTGGTCGTCACAAACTATACGAATTTGGATTTGGTTATTGCCTATCAAACTCGTAAACTGACTGTTAGGTTTTAACATACGAATGTAAGTCCAAATAGATGTTTGATTTAATGTATTAAAAATAAGCTTGTGCCTTCATATAACAATCAACTCATACATGCATATAAAAATTGTATGATCATATTGTAATAACAATCAGCCTGTCACGAAGTCATTTCTTGATTTATAATAATACCATAAAAGGATGAATGTATATATATATATACTGAACATATGGTTCTTTTTGAGTCTTAACTAATCAAAAACATCCATATTTATTTAGTGGCAATCTTGATGTCTAACCCAAAATGTATGATAGAAAATCTAGCACCAAGATCCCACTAAATGCGTTTTTGGTTACTGGGTTACCTTTGTAAATAATCCTTCAAGTATCCTTTTAACACAATTAAATCAATTAACTTAAGATCAAAATAAAAAATATATAAACTCATTTGGGTAATCATATTATAATTATCCATAACTAAATATTTAGCATATATAGTTAAGTTAATATTAAATTTAAAAGTATATATTTCTTTAACATTATAATTTTATAAAAGAGACGATCGAGATAACAAATTACGGAGGTTGGAATCGTGTCATGCGTCCTCCATAATATTATGTGTAGAGGTAGAGATATATTGTCCTTTACTCTTCGATTTCGATAAAGATACATAACATAAATGAATATTCTATATATACAATGTGTGTAGGGGGCATACCATGTGATGCTTGTTTCTTCTACCGTGGGTCAAGATGGCTTCTAGTGTGGTCCATTTTTCTGAATACCCAGCAACAGAATCGTTCCTTGCCATGGCCACACGTGTAGACAGAGCGGTTATAGGTTGTTGGAGAGAAGGCGGGTATGGGCTGCAATATGGGCAAAGATTTATAAAGCCATTTAGATGGTCTTTTGGAATGGACATCATTAATTAAGACAAAACTAAATGATGATTGTTATGGGAAAATGATAAGTCACTTACTTTTATTAGAGTGAAACCGAGAAGTTACGGGTTTGCATACAAAGGGACATAACAATTATAACCACATTAATATAATAAAGTAGAATTAAAAACATCATTAAAGTTGTATTTATGAAGGTAAATATGTAATCGATTAATCTCAAGTAATCGATTAACCTCAAAGGAAATAACTAACCGAAAATCATATAGCAAAGTAAAATTAAGAGAGGAAAAAGTGAAGAACTCGAAGCTGTAATAAGATTTCAAACATCATATGACTTTGAATCAAGAAAACCAACATCGTAACAATCAAATAATCTCAAAAGAAACTTGGATGAGATGATTTTTGGGATTCAAAACCTCTCCAAAATACCTAAATTCTTGTAAATTATTTTCTTTCTAATGCATCAAAACGTTATTAAAACCACCGAAACACACAAATTATCATATATAATGAATAATAACAATCATCAAACTAAACAATTGGATTTCATTATTTCAATCCACATGATCGGATCACAATAATGATTGCGTTTTCAAGATCAGATTCATCATAATAATACTTGATAGAAGACTGAATCAGACTTGATTGAACGCCATAGATTACAGTAACTAAGATGAAGTAACCGACATGAAGAGAGATACCTGTCAAGGCTTTACGGAGCTGTTCGACGTCGTCGGAGACGGAGATATCATGTGTCGGAACAATCAAAACCTCTCCAAAATACCTAAATTCTTGTAAATTATTTTCAAGACCATGTACTTAGCTGATTATTTTCAAAGCAATTAACCTATTTGACCTATCTTAGAAACACATGCCTTTTGTTTCATTTTTATGAATCTTTTGAATATCATTCAGATTATTTTCAAAGCATTTGACCTATTTAACCTAGCTTAGCTTGTTTGACACGTTAAATAAAAGACATAACCTAAATCGATGTGTTTCTAAGATAATGAGTTGAACCGCCACCAAGCCACCACTATCAACTCACAAAATCTAGTGCAAAGATCCTTTCTTTTGTTTAAGCCAATATTTGGGACCTGATGATTTACCGGTATAGGCAATGATGTAGAAGTTTATTATGAATATATATTCATTTGAAACACAAACCGTTAAAACAATTGTAACAAAATATTGTCAAGAGCAATACCTGCGGTGAGATCATCTGCGCATCTTAAAGATGTCAAATTACCTAACCTTTCACACTCCCCATCAGCATGCTTGACCTGGATGGGACACACTCCCTGTAAAATAAACTCAAATCATTATGCCTTTCACTTGAAAAGATTTCAACAATTTCTTTAAAATGTACCATCATAGTGAAAGAACACACTGACCCTTAGAAATGCATGCTGATTATGTTATGCATGTATTGCCCTATCAGCCTCTTTGGCTATCATTTCACCAATTATAAACTCACTAAAACTTAAAACAGAAGCCATAATAGATATAAAAACAAACTGCACACTTAAACTTTTACCTACACTAATATGACTTCAAATGCAGGTCTATTAACAGGGCCTTCAACCATCCGCAAAACTCTTTTATGCGTGATCACATCCTCCCCACTCCCCACTCTCCACGTTCACATCCAACACATATATGTCACCAACATGAAGAACTAAAAATCAAGAATTTGAAGAATCAAAAACTTTTTTTAATTAAAAAATAAATAAAAGGGTGGGGGGTGAACTTGGATCTTGAGAAGCTTAAAGTCTTCATCTTTAGCCATCTCTTCAAGAGCCTTGAATACGTCTTCAGCGTTAAATGTTTGCCTCTTCGATTCCTTGCATATGTCATTTGCCCTAAAAAATCACAACAAAACGGGTTAAAAGATCACACCAACGTCAAACTATACATTAATATATCATTTGCCCTATAAAATTTACAACAAAACTGGATTAAAAGAACACGCTAACATCAAACTCTACATTAATATGTCATTCGACCTATAAAGATTACCACGAAACAGGATTAAAAGGTCATACCAGCATCAAACTATACATTAATATGTCATTTGCCTTATACCTATTACAACAAAACTGAATTAAAAAACCGCACCAACATCGAACCATACATTAACAGCAATTAAAACTTATTTCCAACAAAATAACTATTGAAATCAACTATAACATAAAATTAGCCTGTTCAAACTCAGAAAATATTACTTAATTGTACCTATCGCCATGAACAAATTTTCTAGTGTTATTGCCGAGCATCACCATGCGTTCGAAAATTCACGAGATAGATAACCCTGTATAAACACCTATTATCAAAATCATCAACAAAACTCCGAATCAACAAAATGACCAATCGACTAATATAAGAAGGACAAAAATACGTATATAGAAGGTAGAAGATGATATCTGAAATCTTTATTCGTGAGGTATTGACGACAGAGATGTGATGCGATTTAGGGATGAATGAGAATATTATTCGATGAATCAAATAGTAAAACAATTAAAATAGAATCTGAAGATTATAGAAGAACACTGGATTGAATGTAAACCCTAGCCTTGTTTTATGGAAAACTTACATAATAAAGATCGAAAAACAACTTACCAGGTTTCTTTCTCAATCGTAGAGTAAACATATCTAGGGTTCTTTCAAGTGGAAAGAGATGAAACGTCGGAAGATGCATAGATGAAACCGCGGATTTGAATGTTTAGGGTTTGGGAGACGCAATCGATTGAGGGAAAATGATTGAAGTAGAAGGCGATGCTAGGGTTTACACAAGAAAAGAAACACTTATACCCAGGTCAAAATATGCGGGTATGGTTATCTCCATTCGGATCCCGTGTAGAAATAACATGTCTCCCACATTTTCCCGCCCAAAATCCATTGTGGTTGCACCACCACTTGACACGTGTCCCACATTTTATTCATATATTATATATATATATATATATATTTAATTAAAAAAAACATATATGTAAAAAAGTCTCGATGTGTTCCTTTATTCCAAACGTAACCAAAAAGAAATAACACTAAAAAGTTATTATTATTTTATAATTTTATCCATTTAAAGATACGTAAATTATCATGTGTCCTTCTATTCCAAATGTAACGAAAATAGTAAGAAATACTTAAAACTATATTACTAATGGGGTGGTGGTTCATTGGCAAAGACAAAGCCTTTAAACACCTTAGGAGGGGAGATGTTAGGTTCAAGTCTCACAGACGAAATAAAAAAAAACTTAAAACTATATTGAAACTTGATTATTAAATGTCTTTTTAAAAAAAAATAACCCTGAATTATCATGTAGTCATTATATAATACTCTAATTTGTAACATTTATATGCATTGGGTGTTATACCCTGTGCTTTAGTTATTTACCTTCATAATTAGCAAGCTGTTTGATGTTGTAAGTTGTGCTTTATGTGTATTTATTGCATGTTGTGGTTGTAAATCAAAGCTTGGTAGGTTATACCAAATCTTCTTTGAGAAGCTTTCTTCTCCCTGTAAATAGAAAAGAGAGAGAGTGAGACATCAGAAAAGGAACAAAGGAACGATACATTTATAATTTACAAAGAGAAAAGAGATAGAGAGAGAGTAATCGGTGGAAGGACCGTCGTTCCCGTGATCTACCCGCAACCGCACAGCAGAGCATCTGATTTTCCAAAGGGGTTTTAGTCCCCTCTCACTGCTGCTCTCTCTTTCTCTCTCTTCTTCTGGTCAGCGACGTTAATGCTACTTTATTTTTTGGTACCTGTAGTCGTTAGCGGATTGTTGTTTCGTCAGTTATTTACCTTCGATAAGCTGCGACTGATGATATAGTCGGCAGATTGACGTGGGTTTTGTTGTTAGCTTTTCGTCGGCGTTTGTGGATCTAAGTTTCATTTGTTTTTTTACATCCGATGTCTTGCGGTTGATGATTTAGATGTTTGTTTTTGTAAGACCCATATATTGATCTTATCATTTATGTAATAATTAATACCTTTATAAGTATCATTAATATTAAAACATCTTTTTAATGGCATTTGGATAAGTCTCAAAACTTTACAACCATATTTCCAATGTTTCCTAAAACATATTCTTTCAAACCCAACATACTTAAATTTTTAAAAACAAGCAAATACATATTTACAAGAGTTAACAACACTATAGCGTGTTGTATAAGAAAAGTAATAGTTTTCATTTGCGGAAGCTCCTTTATCATGTGTGTTCGGTTCTTTAACAAGGCTTGATCGTCATCCGCAAGTCCATCACTTTACCTATAACCAAAATTTATCAAAACATTAGTTATTTGAGCTTAATATGTGTTCTAATAAGTTCATAACGTCAAAACACAGTAACTAAACAAGTTTTCCAGGTCTGAGTCTCGGTCGCGAGGCGCGACGGATGAAGGCCTAGCCTTCGCGAGCCGCGAGGGCCGTCGCGTAGCGCGACGCCGTCCCTGGTTCACTGTTGCGTAACACGACACCCTTATTTTCACAGCGAGTTTGGTTTTCAGACCTGCATTTTTCCAGCCAAACTTTCTTGTATGAAAACGGCCATAACCTGCTCGTTATAGCTCCAAATCAGGTCTCGTTTCTTCCTACGTGACCGTAATTCGACCCTCTATAACATGAATTCAAAACCCGACATCTAAATTTCCAAAATTCTTAATTTATGCTCTGGACATTATGATAAATTCCAAATTATTTGACCCGTTCCATTTAGAAACAATAAGCTTAGTTTATAACATTCAAACTTTCAGGAGAATGACATATCTATGTTTAAGGGATGTTATAAGGGGAATTTATACGCCGTTATCAAGATGTATATCTTTTTATTCGACCCGTTTAACTCTACTAGTTAAACAACTTCAACACCAATCCTATATTGGGAATTTGCGCATATTTTAGTCATACTCAAACCTGAGTTTATGACTTGTATACAACGTTATCCTTTCTCGGCTCATTACTATAATATGTATAAATTAAAATCCGGTATCATTTCGACGTCTTTATTTCTATAACCCTTTCGGTTTACCTCAAGACATCAAATTGACCCGTTTAACTTTCTAGCGACATCCCTCGCTTTATTTCACCAAAGTTTATTACTTTGGTTGTTTTGACCCGTTTGGTTTCGTAGGCGAATTCTATCGCTTTCACACAACCAAACATGTATGATTCGGATCACTTTGACCCGTTTAAACCTTAAAGTGGAATCCACCACTTCCATGTTTTTATTAGCACTATACACTAGTTATTTCAACAGGTTAATACATACGGAAATCCTCCGTTTTAGTAATAACCAACTTCATAACGATTTAATTATTCAAATAACTAAACATAAGATAATAACGATAATCTACGAAGCGCATAGCCACGTACCTTCAACGCTTTCCTTTCAAACGGGTATCCGATCTTCCTTGATTACTTGAGGTTCCACCCAAATTACCTATAGGACTCAATTCGGACACAACTTAGAATTCATATTTCCATATTCGACATATAACACGTCTATCTAAATCAATTAAGTGACTCTTCCATGTTTATCACTTATTTCAAGTTCATTTAGACATTTTGTCGAACATCTTAAGGGCATAATCCTTATAAGACTATTATCATGTTCATGGTTTACTAGTTAACCATATCGAAATATCAATTTCATACTAATTTGACAAGAATACCATAAACGACACTTGAACTTGCATCATAACAATCAACTAACATCAATTATCACAATGATTCAAGTATTTATCACAAAATCCATATAACCCACTTATGATAAATCTTCAAATCACCGAGTTATAACATGAAATCATTAATTTCTCATCTAGGGTTTATTCCTAGACTTATACGCATCATAATTTAGCCATAACATAAATAAATTTCTTGTCACACCCTGGCTTTGCGGAAGCGTGGGTTTATTTGGTGTGACTTCTTAATACCATAGCTTAACCACAACAAAGCTATATGTTCATCCGTTGATTCAAGTTTTAAAAGTAAAATATGACAACATTGTTTAAAGTTGACACATGCAACGAGTTACAACCCAACAAAATAAAAACATTGTTCATAAGACACCACCACAAACATAAAATAAACACCGTTTATGACTTGTGACTCGTCCAGGTAAAAGTCACAACCCCTAAACTTGGATGACATCACTCCTCTTACGCAGCATGAAGACACAGCATACCACGCCAGATCCCTAATTCCCTGAAATACATGTAAGTTGAAAAATCAACAAAAATGTTGAGCCGGTTCATGTAAAAGTGAGTATGTAAAAACCTTTGTAATACATTTGTAAGTATAAAAATCCCTGGTATGTAGCAAATAAGGAAATAAAGAGATCACCAATGGTTTGCAAGGCCATTGATATGTGTGAAGTGCAGTAGGAAGACTCAAACCTAGCAGATTTTTGCGTCGGGCTCAAAGTCACCCCGAGGTCCGTACTGTTGGGCCTGGAGTTGGGCTCGCTACACCCAGATAGATCTACCGCTAATGACCCTCGGTCCTACAATGAGGATTAATGGCCTCTAGTTTCCGCCTACCCACTCACATGATCTAAGTAGTAACCCTCCTTACGCTAACCATACCATGTAAAAAGTATTCATAATCATAGTAACATGTATTTCACCCCCGAAAGTTGTAAAAACTGAAAACAGTTAAGAGAAAAAGGGGACATGAACTCACAGAAGTGCGTCTCGAAATGGTAAATCCCAATCAACCTGCTGCGTGACGACCTACACGTGCTAACTTCTATTAGACGGATGGCCGTGCCTTGGCTCAAGGTTTAATGTCTCTGGGAAATAGTTAGGCAACTATTTCGTATTTAAACTTCTTAATTATTGAATAAGTATTTTCCTTCCCAAGGATGGGGGTTTTAATACATGTGCGTTTTTATAATTCCCAAAAATATATTTTTAAGTCTCACTTAAAGAATATATTTTAATTCATTTGTCTAGAATATTCTATCTCCAAAATATACATATTTTTCCCAAAAATATTATATTTTATTTCACACAATTTCCAAAATAATACTTTTATCAAAATACTCATTTAAGAGTATTTTTTCGAAAATACATAAGTTACATTTTAAAGTTCGTGTGGTAATAACAATACCGGTGTAACTTAATATTTATTTGTAAAGGCGTTGGTATTATTTTGGAGTCGTATTTTCATGATATTTCAAGTAATATTATTTTTACTCTAAAAATAATATATATATATATATATATATATATATAGTTCACAAAATAATCATAAAATTACACAAGCGTTTTACTATGAAATATATATTCTAAATATATTTAACAAGTTTTATTTACGAAAATCCACATCCGACACTTGGTTATTTTGTAGTAAAAATCATGGCGAATTTTGTTTGGAAAAACAAGTTAAAATATATTTTTAACCACTTGACACAAAAATATATCTAAGTGTTATTTTCTGGAAAAATTTCGCCAGAATTTCCTCTGTAACTGGAGGTGGCCACGCTTACTTGCGTATCATTTTCTTTTCAAAATTCAATCAATCAATTTATCAACCATCAACATACAACATATATGCATCAAACTTGTCAAAATATGTCCAAATCGCAAACTCATGAACTTGTAAGTCTTGTAAAAATATGTAGTAACTTCCTAACATATTTAGTAGATCTTGTTTTCTTTAAAAATAAAATTAGTTTCTTGACAACTTTATTTTTAAAGAATATGTAATTTTACAACTTCTAGTCAAAAATTACGAAAATGTTTCTTTGTTAAATCTTTTATTACACAAGTGTTTACATACTTGCTTTTTCACTAAAATGCTTGTAGTTTATGCAAGATCCGGTTTTTAAACAAGACTTGTATATTTTACTTGGTTCTTCCGAAAAACCACTTGCAGATCCTTAGATCTACTAGTTTAGAACTCTATTTTACAAGAAAAATCACTTTTACACAAGTTCATGTTCATGTGTGGAAGGGTTCATCATCTGACAACTTTTACACTTAACATATCACTAGTTCATGTTCCATGAACATGATCTAGCGTGGTTAGATGACGATCGGTTCCACTACTAGCAACTAACAACATAAAATAATCACAACTAGTCAAGATTTACAAGATTTACACCACTAGTTACTCTTTAACCAACTAGTTCATCATTCTTTCAAGACTTTTAGTTTTGATCTTGTGTGTTCTTGAGTTTTAACCGTTAAATTTCTTATTAACCACTTTAAACAAGAACAAGAGGGTGTCTAGAAGCACTTACTACTAGCTCGTGGCTAGGGAAGAATCAAAGCGTAAACAAGGTGGATAAAAGCAATGTAGAGAGGTTCTTGAGTTTCCGAAAGCACCGAGCCTCCTCGTATGTCACCTTGCACCTTGGTATGTATGTGAAATAGCTAGATCAAAACTTGATGATGTGTGGATGATGGATGGTGATCTCGGCCGAAGGTAGCAAGAGGGGAAAGAGAGAGCAAATTTTTGTGTTGTGATTATGAGAGATAATGGTTAACTAGTATGCATATATATAATCCAATCTTGTGCTTTATCCATTGAACAATATGTCATTTAGATATTAGACAAAGATGATTATAATAATAAAAAAATGGTGGGGTGGGTCACCCCTTGGGGAACCGATTGGATTAGGGGGGGGGGTATATGGTTGAATTTTGATGATATAGTTAAGTGTCTAGTTATGTTTAGTTAGGATGTTAATTAGGTTGTTAGTGTGTAGTATAATTAATAATATAGCGGGTGTTAGGGTGTTCGGGGACCCTAACTAGCTCAGAAAGGTGTAAACAATGTCATTGACAATATTTTTATGTTCCGGGTAAAGTCCGGTTGTTCGGTTGGATATTGATCCGTTAAAGTGTCAAGTAAAGCTTTAAAGTGCTTTTTATAGTGTTTTTAGTGACACAATGAATTCCCGACACTTTGGAAAGTGTCTAGTGTTATTTTCCCATGTTTTCGCACTTACTAGTTAAGTTAAATGCTGAATTTTGTAATAAAGTGCAGAATTTTGTAGTTAAAGCATGTTTTAGGCACATCCGGTCACTATAACTAACACCTGGTGACGCAGTTTTACAATCCTTACCTCCCTACACTCCCTACTAGTGTAGAAATCTATTCCTGGCTCATACTGGCCTTAGAGCCAATGTCTGTCTAGTGCTGGCAATGTCAGCATGTTTACTAGTTATCCGTTTGTCACACCCCAACCGATGGCGGAATCATCGGGGCGCGGCACTGAGCGAAACAGATTGTCCAGAAGTTTCCACAACAACTATTATTACAAATTCAATTAAGTGATACGTCCCATACCGTATCCCAAATAAATAAACAAGTTATCATAGAATACAACTAAACAAACGGTACTGTTTCGACAACTCAGATTCAATTTATTACAGACCAAATGTTTTAAAGTACTGCCCAGAGTCATTAAGACTCATCCGGACAAGATCTACAGACAACTAATGCCATAGATGCTTGATCGAACAACTCCAACGGCTCCATGGCTAGAGTTTATTCGCTTCTAGAGACCCCTAGGTAGGCTACGACATACAACTGCTAGATGGGCTCTACAGCTTTATTAATGCCTCGCTTTCCTAGCCAGCTAACACCTTAAACACCTGTCACATACGTTAAAATAAAGTCAATACATAAAATGTAAAGGTGAGCACACAAGTTTAGTAATAGCATATAGAGTTCGAATAGTTTACGCATAACCAGGCACGTACACAGAGGAAAACGATGCATGTTAATTATCGACATGGGACCATCGATACCAACGACTGCGGGTTGACCGTCCGAGACGGTTCGCAATACATGATTACCACCGTAATCCATGCAAGTATTTGTCCTTAACAACCCCCGTGTGAACGGGTGCTGAGTCCAAACTATAGTACTATGTTGCTAAGGCAGGTAGATAGCATTCCACGTGTAAACATAATAAACAGCATTCATTTAGTCAAGTAGCACATGCGAATGGTCAGCATTCGAATAGTTTGTGTTTAATTGTGATTTGATAGGTAACGTATGTAACACCCAAAAGTGCTAAAAGCAAAAGGGATCGACTATACTCACAGTGATTGATTGTGGATTGAAGGGAGCGCTGAGAGTAAGATTAGCCTGAATAGTTCGATAGCATAACGATAAGTAACCGGAAAAGTAAACAAGTATGGATGGATCGAATGGGCTGGTCGATCGAACGGCAGGTTCGATCGGACGGCCTGTTCGATCGACTAGTATATCCGATTGGACAGTCCTGTTCGATCGGCCGGTTGGCTCGATCGGCTGGACCATTCGAGTGGATTGTTTCTTCCTCTGGTGTGTTTGTGTTAGAGGATTTGAACTTTTGAAGTTTTTGTTGCAGTATTTGAGAACACTGAAGTGTTCCTACCTTTCAAGTCGGTCGATCGAGCGGTTCGCTGGATCGGCTAGCTCACTCGATCGGCTAGCTCACTCGATCGGCTAGGAGTTTCAGGATTAGTCCTCAACTGAATGTCACTCGATCGAATAGTCTGTTCGATCGGCTGGCATTCCCTACTACGAACAAGTTGTGAAAACGATTAAGTGTTGAAGCATAGTATCTCATGATCCGAACAGTAATGTTTACCCATCGAGTGACCCATTCGATTGAACATTACTTCGTCAATACTATACTTCAGAAGTTTGGGAGTGTGAGACCATGTGCTAACCGATCTGCTGGCCCGGTCGATCGGCTGGCATGTCCGATCGGCTGGGCTATCGAACAGCCTAGTCGTTCGGCCAGCATTTCTGACCTGGTCGACCTTTCGTCTAACACTTGGTTGTTTGTTTATTTGTCATTCTTTCAAGGTATCTTGACAACGTGTTGAACTATGATAACCTTCGTTCCTACCTGTTCCCTTGGCTCGAACATGAATCACCCAAGTCCGGCCGGTGAACGGTTCAGAATGTCGGTTTAGAGTTTAACCCGAAATCGGTGAACCTTGTTCATAGAACCCGAATCTTGAACCTTTTAATCTATTTGAATGGTTAGTTAGCCGGTTCAAGCTCCGTTTCTACCGGTTTGAAAGTATTGGGTGTAAAAGAGTTGAAAGAAAGTCGGAAATCCTTCTTTCGATCCTTCACATCATGAAAATGTTTAGATCTATGATGGATCTTAACTAGTTTATATGGAAATCGGTTAGATCTAAGCTAATCATAGTGGAATGAGGCCAAAACATGATGTTCTTCAAGAACACCATGATGATATCACCCAAGAACACTTAGATCTTGGTGATTTCACAGTTAGAATCCAAGTTTTGAAAGATAGAAAGGTGTAGAATCAAGTAATGATCAAGAATGTACAAGAATTAGAGTGAAAACTTACCGGGATTGAGAGAAATATGAGAAAAGGTGAAGAAGATAGCAGGTTCGGTCAGAGCTTTCCAAAAATGGAAAGTATGATAATCACAACCCTATTTATAGGCTTCCAAAAGAGGAAAGTGGCAGCCGATCGGCTGGGAGATCTGATCGAGTGGGCTGCTCAATCGGCTGGCAAGATGCTAGCTGATCGGCTGGCCTGTTCGATCAGGATGCTTCCTGTTCGATCCGCCACGCACTTCGAGTATTTTGCGATGATTTTCGACGTTTCGATTCCGATGTACGATGATACGATTTCGATAGAGTTCCTAGTCAAATTACTTTTAATCCCAACCACTATATCTAACATACAATCTTCTATAAGTCACGTTTCGATGTCGGTTTCGATTTGAGTTTGATTGCCTTTTGAGTTTTCGATTCGATTTTCGATTGATTTGCTTGAATACCACACCAAACATAAAGTAGACACGCACAAGTAACACATAAGGCACACACACACATATAACAATACCACAATTCAATAATTCGAGTCTCGAGTTTGATTGATTGTCAGATCGGTTTGATTACTGATTAGGTTAACTTTATCGCATTGTTACTTCCTATCATTCACAGTCGTAGATCGGTTCGCATTAAAACACGTTCGATTACTTCGATTCTTGTTGATTACAACACTTACTCCACATAATACAACTAAAACACAAAATCGACTATCTACAGTCAAAGAAAGTCAAAGTTGACTTGGACTTTGACTTTGACTTTGACATTCGAAAACACGGGGTGTTACACCGTTCACTGTGCTAACTATGCTTTTGTGCATCAAGTTTGTCACTATTGTTTTGTGTGTAATAATGGAGTGACAGTACTAAAGTATGATGCATGAACATGTATGTATCAGAAATCCAGAAGCAGTTTAACCACAATTGTGAGCAAGCACAGTAATTAAGCATTAATTAAATATTAATTAATTTGTATGGATACCTGTTTTGGTGAGGGTTATCACATTTCTCACTAATTTCAGTTATAATAATTTATGTGAATTCACAACATCACCAAATCTAAGAAATTGACATACCTTGTGATCTATTCACTTGTAGGATCACAATTCTAGCTTGGAATCAATTGAAATTTAGTTTCTCTCTTTGATTTTGAGTAGAATATGATGAATTAGGGTTGTTGGAGAAGAGCTAGGTCGCCCCTGTGGTTTTGATCGATCAGGACACACACACAAAGTGGGTGTTCTGATGTTTATCCAGAATTTTAATAAAACATCTTTCAAACTTGGCACCTTTAGCCCCTTTAGTTTCTAAGTCTTATAAAAGAGTTATAATTCTTTGATTTCTCATCTCTTATAACAAGGTTTTAACTAGGTTAATTATTCCTAGTTTTTATTCTCACTATTTTATTATTAATATTATAACTTATACATGTACACCAACATATATAGTTTAATAAATTAGGGGTGTTACAGTTTTTTGGTATGTTCCATGAGGTTTAAAGCTTTTAGGGGTTTTCAGATGTTGTGTACTGGAGTAATTCTATGCAATGAGGTGTTGTACGTTGAGCTTTCTTTGTGTTTCCTACATCTTGTAGTTGTGTGGTACACCTTACAAAGTTATAAAGCTTCTTTCATTTTCATATTCTTAACAGGCTTTATATATTTTTGTGGTTGAAACTTTGGCACTTTCGATTTTTCTCGCTCAGTGACGATGAGATAAATCTTATCCGAGAGTATTCTGTAGCATTAACTTGATCCTAATGCAATTGAAATCGTGTGTTACACTCGATGACGATGAATATTGGCTCATCCGAGAGATGTGATGGTTCATTGTTGGGTTGGTTATATTCCATTGTATTTGGGACCTTACTTTGGTCTTCGTGGATGAGTTTGATCCCGGTAACAGTTAATGCTTTTTTTAACAATCACACAAAATGGTTGTATTTGGGACTTTCGAGTTTGGTCTACGCAGATACGTTTGTTCCTCAGTGACACTTGATTTTTTTTATAGTTTGCCTGTCGCTATGGGTCAGTTGGTTGTGGTGAGTTCAAAATTTACCATGACAATTGATGAGGATGGCATGGCAAGGCTGATGGATGGTTGGTAACTGACCAACAACCCGCCTTGCAGCCATGAGCCTTTGAAACCATGATTTTCATGAACTCTGAGCCACATAAAATTCGGTATCACTTTCAAAAACAAGTTGTTCAAATCTGAGTTTCAAACCCGAACGAAACCGATCCATTACCCCTCACTAAATGGTTTCGACAAAAAAAAAACAGTGTAGCTTTTTAAACGGTTTAGGAATAGAAAATACGTTTGATTTAAAAATTGTTTTGCTCACTAAACCAAGGTACATGACGATTGTTAGACTTACCAGTTACCATCTCATAGCATGTGATACTGCTGAATAACTATAAACCTGATCGATCGATTGCACGCCAATTTTGTTGCCCGCATCGCAACGCGTGCGGGTCACTTTTCTAGTTGATTCCAATTATAACGAAGAATCGGGTTTGCAAGAATGCCAAACATATTGGTTGACCTTTTTGGTTGGGTGATGGCCGTTGGTTGTTTTGTAACATTTGTGTTGCCGTGTGGAGTATATATGTTTACTAGGTTATAACCCCGTGTATTACACGGGTTGAGTAAATAAATTTATATACTAAATAATAAAACATTATATATTTAAAAAACTTGCTTTATTGCACGGGTTGAATAAATATATATATATATAGAAGAACCATATTGTACGGGTTGAATTAATGTAATTTTATATACCAAATAAAAAAATTATATCTTTAAAACCATATGTATTACACGGGTTGAATAAATGTAATATTGTTTACCAAATAATAAAATAATACATCTTTAAAAAACCTCATTTATTACACGAGTTAAATAAATGTGATTTCATATACCAAATAATAAAAAAGTTAGTAAATGTAATTTTGTATAGTGAAAATAAAAATAACTAATATACTAATACAAAGTTTGGTTTTCGTGATAACTAATTTGTTTTATTTCAAATGTTTTAAATTAACAATTTACAATTTCGGATAAAATTTTATTAGAAAAATAGAAAAATGGTATTCAAAATTTAAAGTAGGATAAAATTTAATATTAGCTCATTATTCATTTATTTATTTAATTAATAGAAGATAAGTTTGGAAGTGAGGCAAGAAAATCATAAAATAAATACCTACAATGAACGATATGTGTCACACATTAATGTTTATTATATAGTATAGTATAGATATAAATTTAGATTGATATAAATAGATTATTTTGACGAAGTCTCAATAAATTTAACCCATTATTTAAAACTCCGTAAATGTATAAATGATAAATAATATTAGTTAGAGTAAATTATGATTTTGGCCCCTGTGGTTATATCACTTTTACCCTTTTAGCCCCAAAAAGAATTTTTTAACATCTGAGCCCCCAACGTCTTTTTTTCTAACCATTTTGGCCCCTACCACTAACCCCCATCCATTAAATGTTAGGGGCCAAAAGGGTTAGAAAAAAGACGTTAGGGGCCAAAAAGATTCGAAAAAAAGACGTTGGGGGCTTAGATGTTAAAAATTCTTTTTGGGCTAAAAGAGTAAAAGTGATATAAGTACAGGAGCTAAAATCGTAATTTACTCTATTTGTTAAATAAATAATATTATAAATGAGAAGTAGATTAAACTAAATAATAATTATCTATAAGAAATTAAACTAAATAATATTTAATAAGAGGATTATCTATAATTAATTAGAAAATATTAAAATAAAATAACACTTATCTATAAAACATGGCTTAATATGATGACAAATGTCCTCAAAATGGTTTCTTTTATAGTAGATTAATTACTAATTTCACTTTTAAATCTTTAACAAATTTATTAATCATGTGAGGACAGATTTAGTAGAATAAAAAAAGATTCTTGTGTATATTATCTTAATGTTGCATAAATCATTAGTTTAGAGCTGGTTATTAATATTAAATACGAAGTCAGCTTCGTAACGAATCAATGATAATATAATTCTTTCTTTTAGCCATGACATTATAGCCTAATGTCATTTTAGTGGTGGGATAAGGTCTATGATCATTAGGTTATGGGTTTGATTTCTAGTTCTACAAGGGGGTTTTTCTTAAATTTATTAGGTTTTCTCCTGAATTAGTGTATAGGTATAATTGCCTAGTGGAGATGGATATGATCGGGTGGTTTCATTAGTGGCACGATGATACTCTAATGATCCGTCAGTGATCCAAATTTGCCGTTAAAAAAAAATATAATCCATTCTTTAACTAAGTTAAAATGTTTAAATGAAAAGGAATAAAAGATGATAGGTCCGTTATGAGAAGATATGAAGTCACGAGAAACGAGAGTGCATAATAATGATGATTTGTAACCATCTAAAAATGGGGAGAATACACTTAAAAAAACTGTAAAATCTAACTTATAATAAAAGACTCTAAAAAATGTCATATGTGATTCTCTCCTTTAATCTCATAAATTTTATTTATATTTATTTAATAATTTTCTTTTAATATTAATATTAATTAATAACCAATATATAGATATCACTTATTTTTATCCTTATCTTTATCTAAAATTAATAAATAACTTCAATTTTGCAATTTCGACCGTTTGTTTTTTACTTTTAACCCAAAGTTTTTCATCTTTTGCAATTTAACCCCAACTCTTTTTTATTTTCAATTTTGGTCCACCATACTTTTCATCTTTCCCAAGTTTTTTCGTCTCGTAACCCATCGAAACGTGCGTGTGGGGTTCAACATTTTTTCGTATATTTTTTTCCGTTTGACTGGCCCCTCGCGTCACATCTGTTAATCTGCGTTTGACAAGTTCGTCCAACACGCGGGTCCTCGATGAACTTAGTTATTTTTTTCTATGTTTTACGTTTTAATTTAATTTCTTAGCAACAAGCGTGCGTGATTCAAAGATTTTACGTTTGTTTTTCGCTCGGCGTTATTTTTTTCCCGTTTTTATTTATTTTGTTTTTACGAGCTTTTCCGGTGTTGGTGATCGCTGACAATGGTATAGTATTGCTACTACTTAACACAGTTTTATAACAACCGCTGCAACGCAGGGGCTTAATACTAGTAAATTAATAATTTAACTTCCTTTAAGATTATTTATGTATTAAAACTCATTGTAGTAGGGAGTTCAAATAAGAAGAAACCACAAATTAAGAATAAAAAGAATAAATGGTACAAAGGTAATTTAAACCAATTATTTAATTAATCTATCCTTTATTTTTTGTATTCAAGTTAATGAACTTTAATTATTTAATGAGTCTATCCCATAAAATAATTTTACACCTTACACAATGAAAACATTTATGCACATGATCCTATATATTTAACATTTCCTACACCAACGTTTCAGACACCATAAAAACAATGTTTTGGTGTAGGATACAGAATGTGTAGGATCCCAACAGTTTTAAATAATTTTGCGACTGATAATAAAATATATGTAGGACACAATATTTTTAAATAATTTTGTCAGTCCTAATAAAATTGGTGTAATACCCAACACATTAATGGTAGTGAAGGAGAAAATTATGGTGACATTAATGAGACTTGGGATAACCCTTTATGATATTTATTAGTATTCTATATCAAATTTTCTATGATACTCTTATTAATTAAAAGTGGATAAACATATTATCTTGATTCACAACCATTGATAAAAACCAATGATCTCTAGATCAAGTGGTGGAGGACTTGCATTTCTCTTGAGAGATGCAGGTTCGACTCCCACTTGGTGCAGAGTGAGGCATTGGTGGGCAATGATAGGAGACTCAGGGGAACCTGGGTTGAATCCTTGAGCCAAACGGGTTTTACCGGTAATTTCACTGTCGTGCCTACGGGCGGGTGGGTTACCGGGTTTTCTCCGGAATTGGTGGTGGACTCGGGTTACTCTCAGAGTACTCTGTTTATCTAGTGTGTGCCCCGAGAGTGCTCGGGATTGAATTTGTTCGCCGTTCAAAAAAAAAACAACAATTGATAAAAAAAAATATAGAATATAGATTAATTTAGTTATCTTTTTACAAGAAGATTTTTTTTTTTTCAAATGAACCTCCCCTAAAATTATAATATTATATGTGTGTGTCATTTAAGTATTTGTGTCACTTTGATTAAACTGATGAATATAATCGTATACATTTACTAATTATTTATTTATTTATATTAATCTATGATCAGAAGTCGACATGATATGATACTTTTTTTTACAGAACGATTGAGAAGTACGTAAAAATCTGTTGATCAATATTAACGTTATTATGTGAATTGGGAAAAGATCAAATAGGAAGTTTATTTTGGCTAGGAAGTGTAGGAAGCAATAGGATTAGGACATGTGGCAACATTTAAAATAAAGAAAAAAGGTATTTTAGTCAATCTAACCCTTTCTTCTTCCTTTTCAAAACCCAGTAACTTCAAAACCCAACATTTTCAAAACCCACCATCTTCAACCATTTCTTCACTTTCTATCTCAATAATCACTACATTATAGTGCGATTTTCATCACCAATCAATGATTCAAACACCCGACCAACCTGTTCTTCAGTTTTTTTTTTGAAGAAAACCCAGTTTAATTTCATAAAAAATCTCGTTTTTTCCGGTGATTTTGGAGATAATCACTCGATTCGTTCGATTCGAGTGTTGATAAGTGTTTCAATCATTCAAACTTCGTCAATTGTTTAAGAAAATCACTTCGATCCATGTAAGAAATTCTTTAATTTCATTTTTACGATCTGGGTTTTTGATTTAGTCATTGCGTTTTACGTTCTTGGTGGGGGTCCGGTGGCAGCGCCCCTGGTAGTGGGGTCCCAGGGGCGGCAGCCCCTGGCGGGGTCCAAGGGGCAGAGCCCCTGGCTGGGAAACTGCTATAATAAAAATGCATCAGAAAAATTAATTTTCTGTAAATTGCATCTGGAAAACTGCATTCGTAGACAGTTTTTTATCTCCTGCTTCCTGGTTCAGACAATTCACATACAAAACTGCATTCGTAGACAGTGTTTCTGGTTCTGTAAACAACAGGTTCTGGTCATTGCGTTTTAGTTAGATTCTGGTTCTGTGAACAACAGTTTCTGGTCATTGCGTTTTAGACAGTTTCTGGTTCTGTGAACAATAGTTTCTGGTCATTGCGTTTTAGAAATAAAACATTTTTGAAGTGTTTTTACTCATTGCGTTTTAGGTAAACACATTTTTATGTGTATTCAGTTCATTGCGTTTTAGAGAGAACAATTTCTTTTGTGTTTTTGGGCCATTGCATTTTAGAAATAAGACATTTTTAAATGTTTTCTGGCCATTGCGTTTTAGAAATAAGACATTTTTAAGTGTTTTCTGGCCATTGCGCCATTGCGTTTTAGAAATAAGACATTTTTAAGTGTTTTCTGGCCATTGCGTTTTAGAAATAAGACATTTTTAAGTGTTTTCTGGCCATTGCGTTTTAGGTAAAACACATTCAGTCCATTGCGTTTTAGAAAGTACACTTTCTTTTGTGTTTTTAGGCTATTGCGTTTTACTGTTTTAGAAATAAGACATTTATTTGTGTTTTCTGGTCATTGCGTTTTAGAAATAATACATTACTTTGTGTTTTTGGTGCGTTGCGTTTTAGAAAAAGTCATTTTTTACGTTTTTTTTTCATTGCGTTTTACGCAACTGGGTCTTCTCCATTGCGTTTTACGCAACTGAGTTTTCAAAAAAAATTTCGAAAATATAGCAATAGTATACTCGTTTTAAAGGTTAAAAAAACACTCGTTTTTTGGTGCAATTTTATAAAAAAATAATGTCGTATGAAAAAAGTTATTAACGTTTAATAAATGGAGGAGGAATTGGAGGAAAGAGAAAATATTGTGCTGGATTGACTAGAATGCCCTAACAAACCCACGCGCCTCTTTTTTTTTTTTGCTTCAATTTCATTCATTTAATATTAGCCATTGATTAACTAAATGGATAGTTAAGATCACTTCCTAGCCTTTCTAGACAAATAAACTTTCTATTATATCCCATCCGATGTGAATTTTCAACATTATGTAGAGTCATCTTTTTTTTTTCAAAAAGAGACAATGTATATTGAAACTATATTGTGAAATAGATAATTAACTATTTACATATTTTATTCTATTATCTGTCCAAAGGTGATTAGCTCATAAATTTCAATCACTTTTTATGTAAAAGGACCAATGATCTCTAGATTAAGTGGTGGAGGGCTTGCATTTCTCTTAAGAGATGCAGGTTCGACTCCCACTTGGTGCAGAGTGAGGCACTGGTGGGCAATGATAGGAGACCCAGGGAAACCTGGGTTGGATCCTTGAGCCAAACGGGTTTTACCGGTAATTTCACTGTCGTGCCTACGGGCGGGTGGGTTACCGGGTTTTCCCCGGAATTGGTGGTGGACTCGGGTTACTCTCGGAGTACTCCGTTTGTCCAGTGGGTGCCTCGAGAATGCTCGGGATTGAGTTTGTTGGCCGTTAAAAAAAAAACTTTTTATGTAAAAGAAAAATTGATGGCTTCTATGTAAAATTAAATGGCATGCGCTAGAAAGTGTACTAATGATTTGTAGCCACTTTTTTATCCGTTACTGTATACTGGCTAACTTTTTATCGTACACAATCTTTCAGAAAAAAAAAAAAAAACTTTTTATCGTACACATCTTTCAATGTTTCAGATACACTATATCTTTAAAAACTATGATTTAAGGTTTAACCTGTTTTTTTCTCAAGATATGTGCTATGTTGTAAATTTTAATTTTTTTCTATTTGATAAATAAAAGGTTTTCATATATTTATTAACCATGATTTCATCTTTAAATGTAAAAATGTATCCATATTACCAAACAATAATATAAGAGTAAACTGCCATTTTGGTTCCTGTGCTTTGGTCACTTTAGTCCAAAATTAATCTTTTTGCATCTGAGTCTCTGTGGTTTCAGTTTTATTGTCATTTTGGTTCAAAAATGAAATCAGGTCATATTTGTCTTATAAAATCCTGCTATTTTGTTATTTTCCGCAGGTGCAAAATGATCATTTCTTTTTTATAAATAAATACCATATTTTATAAGACAAATATGACCTGATTTGCCCCTGAGGAAAATGACAAAATTGCAGGATTTTATAAGACAAATATGACATGTTTTCATTTTTGGACCAAAATGGCAATAAAACTGAAACCACAGGGACACAGATACAAAAAGTTTGAGTTTTAGACTAAAGTGGCAAAAGTAACCAAACCACAAGGACCAAAATGACAGTTTACTCATAATATGATGATACTATCTTAATAATAATCCCAATATAAAACCAGATTAAATACTAATTAACAAACAAGCTCAAAAATAAATAAATAGATAAATAAATAAATAATAAAATAATGATATAGTGATACTATCTTAATAATTATCCTAACATAAAACTATGTTAATTTTCCCTAAAATTCAAGTTTTTAGATAATAAGCCACAAATTCTAAAATCAAATTCAAGCATCCAAAGATTCATAGTGTGTAATGCCTTAAACAACTAGTCAAGTAACAAAAATAAAACAAAAAAAAAATTATATTTCTTACCTGTGTGGAGAGAGAGGAACACAGCAGATGGCCGACGGGTTATGGATGGGCGGAGAGGGCGGCGGACAGGTGGAAGAAGGCGGCGGACATGCGGAATAGCGGTAGGAAGACAGCAGAAGGGTTGTGGACAATGGACGATCGATGAACCTTTGAAGGAAGAAGGAGCGTCTTTTGATTTTGCCTCTGTACATTTTGAAAGTGTGTAAAAACTTTGTTTTGAAGGAAGAAGGAGCGTCTTTTGTTTTTGCGGATGTAAAAAACCCTAGCTAAAAATAGTTTAATAAAAAAACACTAAAAACAGGTTTAACAAGGATCGAACCCAAGACGTTTTGTTTGTAAGCACGAGTTTCACCACAACACCACAGTCATAGTTATTGTAATGGGGTCCAACTAATTTATTTTATGGGGTCCATAGAAAAATTTAATATACCGGTTCTACTATTTTTTTTAAAAAGATTGGGGTCCGGGGACCCTGACCCGCTTAATGTGGGTCCGCCCCTGAGTAGGTATGTCACCATTTTTTAGGTCCCAGTAAGAATTTTTGTTAAACTTTTAAACTTGTCTTAACTTTACTTTGTTTCTTGGAACTTTTGCATACCAAACCGAGTTACCAACAAGTTCTATTGTTGAGGGACTTGTGTTAAGGTATGATTCAGAAACTCTGAGGTCACACACCTCCTTTTTTTAATCTTGTAAAGCTCTAAGTAAATTCCAAGCACTAAAGTGAATAAACTATACCACATCTCCAACCATAACAATGTTGGAAGCACTCGCCTAGTTATACTCACTTGGTTACATAGTGAATTAGATAGTTTATTTATGTTTTTCATACTTATATTCATGATAATCCAAATCATTCATGTGGTGATTTGGTGCAATAGTGAAAATCTTGAGGTTAGTGTATTACCATACATCTAATACATGACTATGATACACATAATAATATGCATATATAATACTTCCAAAAACCAAACCAATATATCAACCGAAACCATGCTTGAATGTTATGTGTTAAGGTGGAAATTATCTTAGGGGTTGTTTGGCAACTTCTGAATGGTTAAATGCTGAACCATTAAGAGGTCCGAACCATTAGTGTTGAACAGTAAGAGGCCTAAACCATTAAGAGTCAGTATAACGCTTAACCATTCAGAGGCAAATGTCTACCAATTCAAATAAGAAGTCTTAATTATTCAGACTCAGTATAATGCTTAACCATTCAGAGAAAAATGTCTGAACCATTCAGAGGCAAATGTCTGAACCATTCAGATATCTACTCGCGAAACAAATAGTCTAAACCATTAAGTGTTGAACCAGTAAGATGTCTGAACCATTGAGAGCTGAAACAAACAACCCCTTAGTTTTAGACTCCTTATTTCGGACTTATAATGAGTGTAACACTCATGAAAAACACAAACTAAAAATAGTGTCCATATAAGTATCTAGGAAAGATCTGTTCTATGTATCTTCATATTTATACGTATCTAAAATTTCCTAGACTCATGCACATTTGTTTTACCATTTTAGAGTAAACTTTGGTGACTCCATCCTTCAAGGCCGATTACTGGCTTTTGTGGAAATCTTCGCAAAGCGTGAGTTCATACTTGACCCGTTTTATGCTTTAAACACCATTTGGGTTGCAACATGTATTCGTAATTAAATACACAATCAGCCACATACAATCAATCTTATGCAAACATTTAATCCTTTAACGTGCTTACTTGTTATGCTAAATTGTCATACATGCTAGAACAGTCTTATGCCATGCTATTTATCATGTATAGCGCCACAGGATCAACATACCGCACTGTTTGTTGGGTCATTGTTAAGTATTCAATCTTTCGATCTTATTCACTTCGGTGATAAGGTTACGCTAGTGGAAACTTTGGGTTGATATTTAGTCTCGCATGCTAGTATGATTATATTACTTAGTATACAATTAACATGTGGCTTTGAGATTTTATTCATCCTTATGCTCTGTAGACAAACTAGTATGTTCACCGACATTTTGTGTTGAAGAATGTTTTATACATGTTGCAGGAAATATTTGATGATGATTTCGCAAGAGGAGATTTAGGGAGGATTTAGATATTCACCTAGTTTTAATTTATGCATTAATATAGTTAGTTCTGAAATTCCAACTGTCGTACTTTCCACTTTCATGAATAATGTAATGCTTGATTAAGTGAAATGAAATGGAATCTTAAATTTTATTTATAGTCGCAAATTTAGTGTTTTGTTGTCTTTGAGCAATCCTCCACTACATCTTGCCTCGATATTTCCGTCATCGGTTAAGGTGTTACATAATAAACTCAATTAGTACCATATATTTTTCTACCATAATCATTGAAAATTGACTTGACATGTTATATTATTAGTGTATGAAGATAAGTTATTTGTTTTTTTCCTTAGAGAAAAATAGTGAGAATTGCTATTTCATTTTGTCACACCCCTATTTCCACGTGTCTCACCGGTGGGCCCGGTGGGGGATTATCGTGACGTAGTTGGCAACAATATAGTCAAACCACACAATATATGAATGCACAACGGAAGCATAAAGATAATTATATTTCAACCATTGTTTGTAATATCAAATGTATTACGAATAGTCGAAAAGTATCCACAGGGGATCAAATAAAAATATAAGTATTGTTCAACAGACGAAGGCATCTTAAGCTTGCGAGACTCTTTAAGATGCTAAGGAGCTATAGCCAGCCAATTACGTTTAGTACCTGCATTTAATCTTTTTGGGAAAATACGTCAGTTTACACTGGTAAATACATTCAACCGACACTTTTGAAAAATGTTTATTAAAATTGATTTGAATGTACAAGGCACAAACTCTTTTATAACTTGGGAGAATTATTTAAATATATAATCTTGCGAACGAATTACATGTTCCGTATGCGTTCAGTAGCCCGGATCAAGTCCGGGTTAACGATCAATAGACACACCACAACGATCTATTTATGCACTGACGAGTGTACGCCTACACTCCGCGCTTAGGTCGTGGCCATTTCGTAAAATGATGCCAGGGATATCCGGGACATGGTCATTAACCCCCCAAAGGCTTTTAAGTAACAAGACTGTTTAAACGAGCCGATCAAATTTATTCAAATACCCACTTAACTGTGGAGAATTTGATGCCCGATCAAGCGGTATGCTATATACCGTAACCCAAGCCCGTATAACGGAAAATAAGTTAAAAGTATTTACCTTTGCAAGTATAAGTCCTTATTCGAAATAATTTGCAGATAGCTTTTACTGGTCTCCTATTCTGGAACAGAGGTTTAATAATAATCTATTAGAATCCTAACGGGTCTTTAATTTAGCCGTAGCTTAGACCGGTCAGTTTCAAGGGATAGTTACGGTTTAACGCGTGAAAGGCGAAAACCGTGAATGGAATGTGATTTGGACCCAACAAGTTTGAAGACTTGCTTTATATGGGTATAATAACCACACTCTGGATTTTGGGGTCAAAACAATATGGTTTGACCCGTTTCGGCTAGTTTATGTAAACTAGTTACATAAGCCGAACCGTGCGCGCAAAAGGCGCAACGGGTAACCGTAGGAGTCCTACACTGGTTTCCTAAGTCAATATGCTTTAAAGAGGTTGTGGTATCAGTAGGATACCTTCCATAATGCCCGTAACGAGTTTAAATTCATTTTTATGCCCCGAAGGGGTATTTCGGTCTTTTTAAAGATTATAAAAGAGGTTTCTGAGTTCTACAGGAAATCTGAGTTTCCCGAACAGTTTATAAAGTCTAAAATACTTTATTTATTATTTATAGTCAGTTGCAACTGGAATCGGGTCAAAAGACCTTGTAGAACTCAAGTTATGGCCGAAAAGGGTATATTCGGTATTTACCGAACCGTTGCCATAACCGCAGGTTATGAGCAGGTTAAAAATAATTAAAAATCTTTAAAAATCCCAAAATATTATTTTACAACAGTGTGTAAAAGGTTTGGTGTCGAAATCTGGGTTTAGATAGGCGTTATGCTAATTGCGCTATTTAATTACTAAAGTTTCCGTAATTTGCGCTATTTAGCATAACTCCTATTCTGGACCTCGGATTGACGTGAAGTTTTAGGGACATGCTTAGAAATCAGTAACTAAGATTATGGCTCTTTCACATGTCCGAAATTCTCGTTTTAAATTAAAAAGGGCGTTACGGTCAACTTTTAAGTATTTAACGGAAATGTGTAAAAGACTCGAACAAACAACGAACCGGTTATAGAGGGTTATACCATCATGTAACCTGGTCCTAAGAGAGTCCTAAGGCATATCTAAATCATACTTTAACGGGTCAGAACTGAAGTCAATGCAAAAGTCAAAGTTTTGCGACTTTCGGCTCCGAACCGGGTCAAAACAGTAAATGGTCGGATCAAACAAGCTTAGACTAGTTAATATACTTATTATCATGTTTTATGAGTGTTTAAACAGGTTACACATCGTCCATATTACTGATTATGCATTAAATCGCAAAATAGCATTTCTGTTGACTTTTTCTAAGCACGTTTGACTCGACATTCGGACTAGTTAGAGTGGGAATCAGAGGGTGCCCTTTTAGGGGTTTAAAGCCCACATGATTACCATCATATAACTATCTTTGATTCGACAAACCACTGGACCATTTGTGATTTATCGCAAAGTCAATCGTTAGTTACGACGGATTGACTTTTAAGCTAAACTAAGCAATAACTAAGCCATAAAAGGGTAGGCACACTTACAGAAGCTTGGTGCACGACTAAGGATGTTAGAAGAATGCTTTAGAGCTACAGGGGTGAACTAGAATGCAGGTTTGAGGTGTGTTTCAATTGTGTTCAATGTAGTGCCTTTTATAGTGAAACATTGGGCTCAAGATCATTACAACTCACCCTATCATGGATCATGGATGATCAGCAGGTGGCCTTAGGTGCTAGGGGGCATGTAGAGGGCGCCCATGCTTCAATAAATGCATCAATGATCGTTCACAAGCTCAAACATTGAATCTGTCCAAACTTTCTGCATCTGGAGAGCGTACGCGGCCCGCATTAGAGATCATGCAACATGGACGCGGGCCGCCTGAATCTTCATGTCAGTAACTGAATCAATAGGTGGCTCGCGGCCCGCATTGGCTTGCTCGTTTCCTTCACGCGGCCCGCCTGAGGGTTGATTTCTAAGATTTTCAAATCTTTTGTAATGATTAACCTGACCTTTCGGTTTCGAAGGGGTAACTTTGCGATTTGGCCCTCGATTATTTACAATTAAGGGCCTCGTGACTTTTACCCGCATTGTTAAGTCCCCGGTTAGTTTAATTACTATCCGTAAGGCCTTAACTTTTATTGTTGACGCTTTTAACCCCTCTCATACGAATTTGATCATAACTTTCTCGTTTTAAAACGGAACTTCGCGAATTTTATATAGTACATTCTAGTGAGCGTATTTTACTGTTAGAAAGCCTCGGGTTTGTCAAAGGGTCACTCAGAGGTATAAATTAAACATGTTGACACGATTAACCCCTGTAGCTTGTAATCTCTCACTTTCTCCCGTGTTTCGCTCCGTACGATCCATGATTTATTCGTTTGAAGGTACGAGCATCATTTAGGGTTACTATACAGTATATTTACCCTTCGTTGACATTTTTAACCCTCGAATTTACATACTTTCAAGGTTTGTCAACTTTAGTCCTTTATTTAGTATTTAATACCACGTGTAAACTCATGAAACGTGTCAACACATTATTGGACACAAAATTTCGAGGTGTTACATCCTCACCCCCTTAAAATAAATCTCGACCCGGGATTTACTGAAATAAATAAGGGTATTTTTCTTTCATCGTGGCTTCAACCTTCCACGTGAATTCGGGACCTCTACGGGCATCCCATTTGACCTTAACAATAGGTACATGCTTCCTTCGAAGCTTCTTTACCTGTCGATCTTCAATCGACAAAGGTTTCTCCACAAATTTCAAGCTCTCATCTATATGCACATCTGTATGGGGTATTATCAGTGATTCGTCAGCGAAGCACTTTTTCAGATTGCAGATGTGGAACACGTTATGAATTCCATTGAGCTCCTCTGGTAAGTTTAACTTATAGGCAACTGACCCGACACGTTCGATAACCTCGAAAGGTCCTATGTATCTCGGGCTTAGTTTGCCTTTCTTACCGAAACGCATCACCCCCTTCCAGGGTGATACTTTAAGTAACACTTTTTCACCTACTTCGAAGTGAAAATCTTTACGCTTTGGATCCGCGTAACTCTTCTGCTTATCTCGGGCAGCCTTGAGACGGTCTCGAATCTGGACAATCTTGTCCGTCGTTTCGAAGACTATCTCTGGTCCTGATAATTGGACATCTCCAATTTCCGCCCAATAAACAGGCGATCTACACTTTCTACCGTATAATGCCTCGAAGGGCGCAGCCTTAATGCTGGTATGGTAGCTATTGTTGTAGGAGAATTCGATTAGTGGTAGGTTCTTATCCCAACTACCCCCCAAATCGATAGCACATGCACGTAGCATGTCTTCCAACGTTTGAATAGTACGCTCACTCTGACCGTCTGTCTGAGAATGGTAAGCCGTACTAAAATTCAAACGTATGCCCAAAGATTGCTGGAAGCTTTTCCAGAAATGAGACGTGTATCTAGTATCCCGGTCAGAGATAATAGACACAGGTATGCCATGCAAGGCTACAATCTTATCAACATATAATTGGGCTAACATGTCGGAGCTATAAGTCTCCTTGATGGGTAAGAAATGTGCTGACTTAGTCAGTCTATCAACTATAACCCATATTGTATCATTTCCTTTCCTCGTCTTGGGTAACTTGGTAATAAAATCCATAGTCACACATTCCCACTTCCATTTGGGAAGTTCAGGCTGTTGTAGCAATGTCACGACCCCCGACCCCATCTGGCCGGAATCGGTGCCGTGAGCAGTCCAGTGGTACCGGTGATTATTTTGAAAAACATTGCAGCGGAAATTTTATCAGGACCGTGAGTTAGGAAAATATCAGAGTTTAGAAACACCGGATTTTATTTAAATAGATGGAATAAATTCCATGTTTAACAAAGGTAGCTTTTAATAAAAACAATATTTCTTAATTTGATTTAATTAATAAAATAAGCCACTTCTTGAAGTCTTTTCGTGCCGAATCCAATCCTTACTCCAATCTACTGTAATTACCTGAAACGCGTTTTAAAAAGGTTTTGTCAGCGGGAAATACTGAGTGAATCATTCAGTTTACTAAAACGACACATTTGTTATAATTCACAGTATTAAGAGTTTTTACATATGTTTATTATCTACCAACTACCCACAGTATTTGTCACTCGACCGGATCTGTGACTGTGGTCATATCACCATTGGCTGCCCCAATGAATGACGTATATCACTTAATTTTAGGTTCGCCCACCTAATGTGATTAAAACTGTAGTAATGTGCACAATACCCCACATACTGGCTGTAATTTGGTGATTACATAAACTTAATCACTGTAATTATAACTTTGAAAATAATTTGGAGTATTGTAAAACAGTTGATAAAAAGAGAATGACTCACTTTATAAGCATGCAAGATTGAGTTAACAAACTTCTTGATTCTACTTCTTCCGATAATTAAGCATGCACTTTATTATTCTGGATCTTCTGATGATTTAATAGTTTTGTTTGATTGCGAGTGTATAGTGGGGAGTATTTTCGGTAGTTAAACATATAGTTTAACAGAATGGAATACGTATTTGTGTATAACCCAAATCAAACCTTAACGGTAGTCACGAGATTCGAACCTTAACGAAATTCACAAAGTAAAGTCTTGTTTAGACAGCATTTTGGCATCCGTTTTAACGAACTCACAAAATACAATACTTTAGCATCCGTTAGTTGGTTCATGAATCGATCGTACAGAATATCGCATCGGTGATTATTGGTTAGAACACCAACATATAGAGAGAAGAAGAAAGAAATGAGCAAAGAAAAATGAATCCTAAGCTTCCTATTTATAGGTAGGAAATAGGAAATTTCTAGGAAGTTTCCCTTGTATTTTTAGGAAGTTTCCTATAGCTTTTCTAGGAAGTTACTTATATCTTCTAGGAAGCTTCCTATCCACAGATATCTATCCTCTTACACCTTCCTAGCACCTTCCTTCGGTATTATCTATTATATATTTATATATATTTCTATTTAAGTGATTAGTAGATCTTACTTAGCTTAATTAATCTTATTTAACTCAATTAATCGTACTTAACTTAATTAATCTAGTTTAACTTAATTAATCTGGATTAACTTAATTAATCTTGATTAACTAATTAATTAATCATACTTAATTTAATTAACAGATTAATTAATCTACTCAGCTAACTTAATTGCTAAGTTTATTTAACTATTAAGTATTCTAGCAGTTTCGAGTTCTAATTTCTAGACACAATGGAACTCGTATTAGTGTATTAACTCAATTCAACTTTAACGATAATCACGAGATAAAACCCTCACAACGATTTACAAGTGCAATACTTAACAATTCAGCGGATTCACAGCGAATGACAGAGTATAGCCCGAGTTCGGACAGCACTCAAACATTCAAGTCGAAATCACGATGAATAACAAAGTATAACTCAATTTGAGTAGCACTCAGATAATCGTTGGATAGTTATAATCGATCGGATAATGTATCGTACCAGTGATTAGAGTTATTACCCTAATAACGGGCAGAGTTTAGCCTATTGATTTAGCCTTGTAACCTAGTGCACACGAACCAGGTAGGTAACTTAATACATCATTTACGATAACTCACGAGATCAAATTCTCACAACGAACGACAAAGTGCTATACTTAAACATCCATCGAATTAACGACGAACGACAAAGTATAACCCTAATGTGGGCGGCACTTAAGCATCCATTGGATATATTTATCAGTCGGAAAATGAATCGTAATAGCGATCGAGTTAATACCCTGTATCGTAGCAGCACCCCGCTACACTAATTAGTGATTTGTGTGTGTTTAATTGTACTACTACTGCTCTAATTCGACGTACACAGTGAGAATTGACGTCGTTTCAATCACAGAAAGCAAGTGCCAATGTCTGCTATTTATACACGAAATTTGGCAGGCTTACGGACCGTAAGCCATATCCCTTACGGTCCGTAAGGGAAGCAATCTAATTTATAGGCTGCCTAGGTTCGGGACTAGCTTTGCTGAGTTGACACTTTTCTCAAACGAATTTTAGACAACGAGAATTGTTGATAATCGTCACTAGGGTTTACCCCCTTGAGTTTTAGGGGCCCTGATCCTGATTCCGATTGTTCTGGAAATTTTAGGGTTTATGCAGAATTACTAGGGTGTTTTAATTAGGGTTTCCATAATAGATAATTATCATCCTAATTTATTGATTTTAGTGAGAGTTGTTACATCCTCCCCACCTTAATAAAAATCTCGTCCTCGAGATTTGGACTATGATATTTTCTTGGGTTATGTTCTTCTTCTAATTAAGAGAATCAATGTATCGTGGAATGGAATCAAAAGATATTTTGAGGGGTAAGAATTTTGAAAATAAAAATGATTTATAGAAACAATTGGATTCAATATTCGAAATGAACTTACTTTGATCAATTGAGGGAGATTCCGAATTGATAAATCTCTTTTTGTAAATGGAAGTATGAGAAATGATTTGTTAATGATTATCCGAAAATCAATATTATTTATTTAAATGATACTGGACAATAGAATTTAGTGTATCGTAATCTGAGTACATAATTGTACCAAGAATATGACAAATCAAACGAATGGCGTATGAATAGGGTTTAGCACAGGCTACAAATCTATTCGGACGCTACAAAGTGTTTGTAATGATTGAAAGAATTCAATGATGACCGAATAAATTTATCGTTTTCGAATTTGAAAGTTTCAAGGAGGCGAATCTGGATATTTCAAAAGATGGGACATTCCGATGAAATGATATAGTTTCCAAGGTGATTATGTTTAAGCCAAAAGATATATGATCTATAGATTTTTAGAATGAATGTGAAGAACTTTTTGGAATTAGTAAAATTCTTTGTCAGAAGAAAACTTACCTTGATTGGTACCTAAGGAAGACTTAAGATTGACAGGTTCAAAATGAAATGAAAACATGAAAATGATTCGTCAAATATTGAATTATGATATGAGAAATTCAATGTGCTATGATGGGTGATTTGTAAGAATACATGAAAAGACAATAAAGTCAGTGTATTTTCGTTTTAATACATAATTGTATTCAGATGATTTTAATCAAAATGTTTGATTAAAGATAGGTGATATTTTGATTTACTAAATACCTTTTCCTTTTATGTTATCATAAAGTAGAATAATAAATAGATATAGATAGGTTTAAAATATCAAATCCGTGGTAAATTTTGACAAAATAATGATATATGTTTTATAAATAGGTTTACCCAAGATTCTAGAACTTACGATTATCATTTTTAAGTGTGTTTAACTATAAAATTTTATAATAGGGCATTTTAATAAATGTTTATTTTAATATCAAGCATACTTAAATATTGGCTTGCGTAAATAACATTTGATATTTTAATATATATATATATATATATATATATATATTATAAAAGAATATTTCTATAAGTATTTAATGTTTTTATGAAAATGTGTCTTCTCTTTACAGTACAAAGTATATATATTTCTATATATATAATAAAAATTTTATTTTTTTATATAATTGAAATTTACTGAATAAGTATGATGACTTTTATATACATTAAATAGTTATTATGATGGTTGGATATTGGTTAGTGCTGCCTTGTTTAAGCATAGGTGGCCAGTCCATGCCTAACTAAGGCTAGTCTACCCAATACCTGTCCTTGACAATAATAATATTAACACCATTATTATTAATATTTTATTACAAATATTAAAAAATAATAATAATCTTTAAACGAGATTAGCGCAATCTTCAAATTTTGTGAAAAATGTCACCACAAGGTGATCGTAAAATGATTTGATGAATTCAAAGACTAAACAAGCATGTTATGGTTCAATAGAATTGAAGTGCAATATGATGGCTTCAATCCATCATATGGGACTTTGAATTGAATACGTAATGCGAGCAAGTTCAAACAATTGAACTTAGTATAAACAAAACGAGTTCATGTATCAATAAGAAATTTTGGATATGGTTACAACAAAAACCATGTATGCTAAAGGAAATTGAGTTTTTCAAGAAACTTATTGACTCGATATCAAAGAGTCAACGTTTTGCAATAAACGTGTTTTATAAATACAAAGATCAAGTATACTGACATGATATTTGAACTTTTGATAAAAATAACAAATTGGAATGATGCCCTCCTATGATTTTCATAATTCAAATGAACCACATGTGCAACAAACAGTAGCGTGTGGATTTATCAAGAAATGAAATGGATCAATATTTGCTACTATGAAAGAAATCTTTATGGTATGATGACCAGAAGTAGAAACACAAAAGAATTGCACCGAAAGAAATATAAGAACTTTATCTGGAACTTCGTGTGATAACCTTTGTTAAGTGACATTACCAAAGAATGTCGAATGAAATGAAATAGGGAATTTGCAAAGGTATATGACTTCTTTTGTAGTGCCAATAACTATAATTAGACTGTGCACCGATGGTTGTGAAATATTGTTCCAACGTACCTCAGCGATATGTTGATCGTTTGTAAGATCAGGTGGCAAAGTGCCGCTTTTTGATTCAGGAGTTCTTTTACTGATGGAATTAGTATTGGTGTCATCGTGCCTAATTTATATTTTCCAAAGGTCTTGCCTTGGAAGTCGTGTGTGATAAACTTCGACGTCTGTGGACGTATAATTTAAGTTTCATGTGTTTTCTTGTGCATTAGCACAACTTTATATGCTTCTTATTTGCGTTCATAATTTATGGCGTTAATAATTTATGATAACGCATTGGTAATTCTTATATATTTTTGATGGTGTCCCAACTTAATGGGTTTCCAGCATTATTTTGTTGCACGAGTTACGAGGTAGATGATCAAACGAAAGAATGTTTGACATCAAAATTAAAGATATATGCGAGAGATTCCTGATAAAGAAATCTATATACATATGCTTGTGCTTTATTCTTAATTGACTTTTGGAATTCCTTATAGATACACATATCTATATTATATATTTCACACGTTGTAATATACATACCTTTCATAAGGTTAAATGTATATAATAGATTCGTATTTCCAAAGTAAGTCAGATATCAGCTCATGATATTATTTTAGGAAAATCTTGTCACTTGTTTGACATACTATGTACCCCGTCTTATCCGGTTCACGCCGGAGAGGTAATCTCAGTATATCCAGACAAGCTGGAGAGTCTGCTACTCTATACCCAGTTTTGCCGGAGAAAATTTTTCTATTTTCCCATAAATACTATCTTTTCAAGATTTTTAAAAGTGCCTCTTTTATTAGGGCTTTTATCCAGAATCAAGGAAATTTATATTTCCATAACATATCTTTATTCTAAACCAAGTAATATCAATAAGCAAGAATTAATAGCAATTAAGTGCTATTACCTGCTAACCGTCCTTCTTATAGCATATCACTATCCATTACATTATACTTATACAAGTAATTTTATCTTGAAGCTTATATTAAGGCAAAATTCTTAAGTTCAAGTCTAAATATCATTCAGAGTGCAGGTTCGACTCCCACTTGGTGCAAAGTGAGGCACTGGTGGGCAATGATAGGAGACCCAGGGAAACCTGGGTTGGATCCTTGAGCCAAACGGGTTTTACCGATAATTTCACTGTCGTGCCTACGGGCGGGTGGGTTATCGGGTTTTCCCCGGAATTGGTGGTGGACTCGGGTTACTCTCGGAGTACTCCGTTTGTCCAGTGGGTGCCCCGATAGTGCTCGGGATTGAGTTTGTTGGCCGTTCAAAAAAAAAATATTAAGTTTCTAATTCTTCGTTTAAACTTAGGTATTATTGTAACACCTAATTGCGTAAACAAGTAGCTTAGCTTATACTAAGGCATCTTTTCTTATGTTCAAGTCTAACTGCTATCGGTTGTGCTACCATTTAACAATAATCTCCTAACTCTTTTTATTTAAGCTTAAGTATTATTATCACAACACTTATAGGCTTAAAGTAGTGGCTTAGCTCTGATACCACCTTCTGTCACGACCCCCGACCCCATCTGGCCGGAATCGGTGCCGTGAGCAGTCCAGTGGTACCGGTGATTATTTTAAAAAACATTGCAGCGGAAATTTTATCAGGACCGTGAGTTAGGAAAATATCAGAGTTTAGAAACACCGGATTTTATTTAAATAGATGGAATAAATTCCATGTTTTACAAAGGTAGCTTTTAATAAAAACAATATTTCTTAATTTGATTTAATTAATAAAATAAGCCACTTCTTGAAGTCTTTTCGTGCCGAATCCAATCCTTACTCCAATCAACTGTAATTACCTGAAACGCGTTTTAAAAAGGTTTTGTCAGCGGGAAATACTAAGTGAATCATTCAGTTTACTAAAACGACACATTTGTTATAATTCACAGTATTAAGAGTTTTTACATATGTTTATTATCTACCAACTACCCACAGTATTTGTCACTCGACCGGATCTGTGACTGTGGTCATATCACCATTGGCTGCCCTAATGAATGACGTATATCACTTAATTTTAGGTTCGCTGATCGGAGTGTCGCGCTCCGGTCAAAGATAATATTTATATACCCTAATTACCCTTAACAAATAGCTAGTGGTAGTGAGGGGTCGAACGACGAAGAGTATGTGGTTTGCGAATGGACTTTGAATGAAATGTAGAAAATGTCACTTTTATGAAGCTTGCTAAGATATGTTTTTGTGTTTTTTGTTTGATTGGAAGATGTGAATTATAACTACTAAAAACAAGCAATTGCAATAATGTAATTAAAGGTTTTGACAAGATAGAGAAAACAAGGTTCACACCCGGTTCGGTTATTGCAATCCTAGGGTTCTTACAAGTTTTAGATTTAATTCACTTGAATATGTTATTAACGGATTTCTATCATCAAAGCTTAGGTGCCAATTGTTATCAACGCATACACGGACCACAATGCACTTCGTTACTTCGGACAAGTAAAACCTTTTGAATGACAAGGCATAATTGCACAAACTTATTTCGCAAAGTCAAATTTCATAACTCACTCGACAATTCACAAATATAGTTCAAATGCAAGACAATTGTCAATCAATTCAAATACAAGTCAAGTTGTCACAAAACCAAACTAAATCATTGTTCAAACCCTAGACTTACAATAACCTACACCGGGGTGAAACCTCCAAGAAATTAGCCGCTCATGGTGTAAATGGCACGATCAACGGATGCACGAGACTTGAATTGGGTCATCTTGAAGCTTGAAAATGGATGATTGAATGATTAGGGTTTGGAATGGTTGGTGGTGATGAATGGATTGAATGATGGTTGATGATTAGGGTTATGGAATGAAAATTGGATGGTTTTGATGGTGGGTGATGATTCAAGGTTGTCGGATGGATGATAGATGGATTAGAGATGAAGTGGTGATGAAAGATAGGTGAAAGAAGGCTCCAAGAATGGTTTTCAAACTCCAAAAATGTGTAACTCCCGTCTTGAATGAGTTGAGAACCAATAGAAATCGAACTAGACCCCCAATTGGCCAAAATTCGCGTTTCACAAATCCAACACCCGTCGCCGACGGGTCTGACCCCGTCGCCGACGGGCTCCCAAAAACACTTGTTTGGCCGACGGCCTAATTGACTGGTTACGGGCAAAATGTGCATACGGGGATATCTGGAGGGCGTCGCCGACGGCCTGGACCCCGTCGCCGACGGCCCCTAAAAATCCAATTTTCCATTTTTCGCTCCTTGCACTTCCGGTTGATCCGTAACGCATCCCGGTGCTCCGGTTTTCGACTCGGTGACCCGTAAAGCTCCCGAAAAGCTCCTTAAACTCCATCAAACCTGCAAAACACATTCTTGATTAAAAGTAGGCTATTCGAAACTAAAACTTACGTAAAAACGTTAAGTTAAACAATAACAAGCACCGGTTTTCAACCACGTATCACATCCCCACACTTGTCTTTTGCTTGCCCTCAAGCAAATCTGTTTTTCACTTTCACGTGGGTCAAACAATGAATATACATCCCATTCCCGAGACAAAGGTTAAGGTCTAATGTCATGCTAAAGTTCAAACTCTTTACAATATTCAATGTATTTAATGGTGACGTGCTTTAGATACACAAATGGTTACCCAAGATTAACCCGCCCGTAAAACTAACAACTTATGCATATCCCTCACAATGTGCTCTCCACTCGGCTTAAAATTTTTTGCTAACATGTATAATGTATTATCATTTCAACAATTAATCGCTCAAAACCGATTAGAACACGTACCCGCATAGGCTTGCAACTCAATCATTCTCCACTATCGAACACAAATACTAAGCACAAGTCAAAAGGTCTTTGAGGGGTTGTAACGGGGCTAGGCGCAGGGTAGGAAAGAGGATATTTTATTGAAGTGGCTAAAGTGATGAAAATTCGACCTTTTATTACAAAATACTATCCTAAACAAAAGCAAACTATAAACATCCACTATGGGCAAAAACTTTCGCCTTTTATTCAACAAACTACTAGCACATCTTTTTGTGTTTTTCTCAATGCTTTTTCATTCTTTTTCGCAACATTTTCTGATTTTTTTTTAATAATACAAATGAATCACAACTATACAACTTGAGTTCCTATAATCGAATTTTCATCACACGGGTTTAAAAAGAAAAGGCTTATGGTTATGGGCTAAGTGGGTTGTCAAATGAAAGGTTTAGGCTCAAATTGGGCGACTAGGGGACTTGTTTGGGTAAGGATAGATAAATGGTTTAAACGGAAAAGGTTTACCTAATGCCTTAATCATTCTCGTGCTTGTATTCGGTCTATAGTCTCAAATGTATCAAAAGTTGCAAGTTCTACAATACGCGACTAATGGCCCACTCAAACAAAGAAACATGTGAATGTGAATCTATAATGTATAAAGGGCTCAAACCTCACGTATAAGGGTATGATATGTGATATGCATACATTGCTAGTTCCTTAGGCGAATTATTCTCAAATAACCACCCGCTAAATACCCGATATGCTTATTAATTTGAACTTGACCATGACAAAAGACCAAATGGTTTGTGACATCCCTCGTTGACTTGGTTACTTGTGCTTTTGAGATTGCTTTGAAAACAAGACATTTTTGAAAAAATTTTGAAATTTTCCCCCATCCCCACACTTGAGGTAAACATTGTCCTCAATGTGTAGTATTTAAATGAACGGGTCAAAATCGAAAATTTTTACTACTCCCCCATCCCCACACTTGAGGTACATATTGTCCTCAATGTATAAGAACTAGAGTTTTAAAACGCACAAGGGATGTGACACGGCTAACCTCCCCAAAATTACACCCCGGAAAATAAAATACAATTTACAATCCACTTATTTGCTAACTAAAAATCAAAGATAAAAAGAAACGTATGCACCTGGTTTTTCGCTAGTTCCTCGTGTGCTCTTCATCTTTTCAACAAAGCGTTCGTCTCACGAACATAATGTACCTACAAATCTTAACCCTTGTGTAGAAGCATGCTTCTCACAACCATTAAAATTTGTTAGTTACCTAGTTCTACCACTTTTATGAAATTATTACCAAGTCATACATTATTTTACTTTGATTTATGTGGAAAAATAATTTACAACAATAACATGCCTAACTCACTTTCGTAGGAATCACGGTTGCATTTAGCGTATGCAACAAGCCCTTTAAACCTCCCGATAGCTCGGGAGGACGAGTCGGTCTCGTGAGGGTTATATAGGGAACACACCCACAAAGTTCATTTAACTAGACATAAATTAAATAAAAACGAAAAGAAATAACGGAATAAACTATACAACAACAACAACATAAAACATACCATACCTCTACCGCTGATATCGCTCGTTTGGATCCATTGGCGGGTTGGGTTGGTATGGATAACCAGTGAGGGCCTCGAACATCTCCCTATAGTTATCTAAGGGGCTTTGCTCCCCTTGGGGCAACGAAGCTAGACCCTACCGCTTCGGGCCAATGCAGAGTCGGGTCGGATGGGCCTTGAGGATAGGGAAGATCGGAGTAATTTGTCCACCCCGAGTGCTCGGCGTAGGGAAGGCCGGCTTGGTAGTCTCTATGGTGTCGCTCCTGATCATGCAACACTTTGGTGTTATTAAGCGCCATCTGTTGAGAGACGTACATGGCACTCCAACGGCGGCGGTTCAATTCTTCTTCTTGTTGTCGACGCGCCGCTTCCGCTTCTTCCCATGCCCGCCTTCGGGCTGCCTCATCCTCTTGCATCTTTGCTAACTGTTCCATGTGAGATCTTTGCATGGCTTGGAACAGTTCTTGTTCTTCTATAAACTTGTTCATTCTTTCACGTTGGGCTTCTTGAGCCGCCCAATATTCTTGCATTGCAGATCCGTGAGACCCCTGCCAAGCTTCTCTCCTTTGATTGTATTCCCATCCTTCACCGATACATGCGGAGACATTGTCATATATCTCCTGTTGCCCCCGATCAAAATTTTTATAGGAGGGCACCCGCCTCCTGGTCACAAAACCTGCCACCTCTGCGTTAATCTCCCTATGTGGCCGCATATATCGTTGCCTCGGCCTTTGTGCACCGGAGGGTTCAGCTTCCTCCTCTTCTTCACCCATTTCAACGTCTTCTTCCTGCACGGGTGGTGCCCCAGAAGTACGGACCTCATACTTGTTCCCCAACTCATCGGTCACAACATACTTATTTCCCGAGAACTTAACCTCTATCTTCCAATTTTTCTTCATGTAAGCCACGTTAAATTCCTCCACTGGCTTAGAGACCCATAGTGCTTCCAAGGGTAAGCAATTTTGCTGCACAATCATGGCGCTAATGAGGCGTGCATACGGAATAAACCGCCTCTGGGACGACTCCCGGGTAGCCCATGTGTTCATCATTACTATGTGCCTCCACGACAGTGTTGGGGTCCCATACAGCAAAGCATGCACCACCCTGCAATCACTTAGGTAGCGTTCGTTTCATGGAATGGAATGGAATGGAATTAGGAAGTTTTTCTTTGTAAAATTGATCTTGGTTGGGGGAGGGAGGAATTTGAAATCCCATGAATTTCTTTAATCAATGAAATTTGTGACTATTTCAACATTCCTTAGAAATCCTTCACTCAAATGAAGGAATGGAATGGAATGTTGAAATAGTCACAAATTTCATTGATTAAAGAAATTCATGGGATTTCAAATTCCTCCCTCCCCCAACCAAGATCAATTTTACAAAGAAAAACTTCCTAATTCCATTCCATTCCATTCCATGAAACGAACGCTACCTTACTCTCACTCCCCCGCGATCACCAAACCTTGCCAATATGTTCTCAACCGAGATCCCCTGCAAAATCTTTCCCTCAAGTGACATATGCTTCCGTTTCATGTCACCCCCTGGGTGGGTCGGCAAGATAACCTCTATCAACTGCTCACCGTCATTGATGTTCAAATGATTATCCAAAAACTGCTCGATGGTGGGGTAGTCATATGCTTGTGCTCCCAAAGAGTCAAAACGAGCAATACAATTTATGGTCTCGAAAGACATCGTCATGCTCCCGCGAGTAGTCTTCCCCACTAACTTCCACTGTGAAGGGGATTCATTCTTGTTTACGAGCCTCAATGTGGACAACCATTCACATACTTCCGACAAGTAAATCCTGGAAGTATTGTCTTCGCACCAATCCAAAACACTCTCCCATCACAAACGCTCAAACATTTGTACAATCCCGATGTTCCGGAATTCTTCTACATTCACGGTCCGTTCACATATCACTCTTGTTGGAACCGACGTGTTCACCCCATTCACCATCTTCCACTTCCACAACTTAGCTTCTAACTTTCTATCTTGATAGCTTGACAACTGTTTGTTCTTCTCGTCATCCCAAATTCTAGCACTTTGGCTATCCCTGAACTTTGCCCATTCCCAATCTTGTCGGTATAATCTTGCATCATTTTCCTCAACAGAGCTCGGTTGCTCCCACTTCTTCGGTATTAAACCGGAAGAAGACCCAATCCCGGATGATGAAGCTTGACCCGTAGTCTTTTGTCTCTTGCTTCCCGCCATGACTACAATCACAAACAAGCAAAACATCAATATAGATTCAACCTTCATTAACTCCCAAACTTTGAACATGAGGTATGATGTTGACAATTCAATTAATAAGTAAATGCAAAATCGCCTCTTTAAACTTCCAAAGTCGCTCACTTTATCATAAACTTATTAATCTTTTGTCAATCTTACAATCTCTTATAATTTCAACAAAAGTCAACATCATCTTCATGTTCAATCATGTTCATAACAGTGTAATCACTTCACTATGGTTATGATATACTCAAATTCCATTCAAAACAACTAATCTTGCTCAAAATCATGCTAGCACAACATACATTGTCTAAACAACCTACTCTTAAACCAAAAAGTTTAAAATTTCGGAAGAAAAACACTAATATATGATAATCAAGCATACATTTAAGAAGAATCCATACCTTTGGTGTTGTTAGACAAGAAGAACTAAGAAAAGATGGCAAACAAGCAATTTGATGAACACCCTTTCAAAAACCCTAAGGAACACGCCCAGAAATCTCGCACAATAGCAAGAATTGATGAAAACCGTGTTGGGGGTTTTGTTCGTCTTGAAAAATTACCCAAGATGGACCCAAAAATCAGTGGATTTGGTGGAGAATTGAGAAAGTTATGGTAGCTTGAAGGTTTAGGGTTCTTGAGGTGAGATGAAGAAGATGAAGGGAATAGGTGAGTTTGGAGAGAGAAGTCAGAGATTTTTGGAAGTGAATAATGATGTAAAGTGGGTAGGGTTCGGATTTTGTGGTTAAGATTGAGCTTGATGATGTTTGGTTAGGTGGAAAGGCATCAAAGTTCGTTTTTTTTAAACCCCTATGACCGAACTGCGTCGGCAAACAATTGGCAACCCGTCGCCGACGGGTCCCACACCGTCGCCGACGGGTAAGGGAATTTGGTGGTGGTGGCGACGGGCTAAATATCTGTCTACGTGAAAAAGGTGCCGACGGGCACTAAGATGAAGCCGTCGCCGACGGTCATCACCCCGTCGCCGACGGGTTGTGTTGTTTTTTTTTTTTTTTTTTTTTGAAAAATATGAGGAAAAATATGAAGTTTTACTAAAGGGACTATGTACATTAAAAATTCCTAAAAATTATTAAAAATATTTTTGTGAATTTTTATAAGTTAAAATTTTAAAAACGGACATCGTTAATGGCCCTACCACCCCCCAAAAATTCGTGTATTGTCCTCAATACACATAAACAAGTCTAAGAACATACCTTGTATCTTCACGACCCGTTCGTAATGTCTAGACTTCACACAATCAAAAAGGATTAGTAGAAATTGAAACGATAATCCGGGAAACACGCAAACAATTAAACAAGTATACATAGCTTTACAACAAGTGTTACCGGTCCTTTTTACTTCACCTCATATGTTGGCACGCTTACCAAGAAACATAACAACTCCACATTTGCGTCCTTTTTCTCTTCGTTACCATCAAGGAATGGTTTAAGGCGGTGACCGTTAACCGTTTGCTTCGACCCGTCCTTCGGGTCCTTGATTGTAACATCTCCAAGTTTCCCGACTCGTGTAATCACATACGGGCCCATCCACTTGCTCTTGAGCTTTCCGGGGAAGTATTTAAGCCTCGAATTGTAGAGCCAAACCTTTTGACCCACTTCAAACTCCTTGGGCTTCAACTTCGCGTCATGTGCCCTCTTCATGTCATCCTTGTACTTTGAGGCACACTCGTACGCTTCTTCCCTAAGCTCCTCCAACTCGCAAAGCTTTAACTTTCGCTCCTTTCCTGCATCGTCATATTTCATGTTAACCTCTTTTATAGCCCACTAAGCACGATGCACAAGGTCAACCGGTAAATGGCAATTTCGCCCATAAACTAAGCGATAAGGAGTGGTTCCAATAGGTGTTTTATGAGCCGTTCTATAAGCCCATAAGGCATCATTCAACTTCGTTGACCAATCCTTTCGGTCGGGTCGAACGGTCTTTTGCAAAATTTCTTTTATTTGCCTATTGGAAACCTCAACTTGACCGCTTGTTTGTGGGTGGTAGGGAGTAGCAATTCGATAGTCAACACCATACCGTTTCAATAGTTTGCCAAAATTAAAGTTCTTGAAATGAGATCCCCCATTACTAATGATCACCCGGGGAACCCCAAATCTAGAAATTATATTCATTTGAACAAAATTGCAAACAACGGTGTGGTCACTTGTTTTGGTGGCAATCGCTTCGACCCATTTGGATACATAATCGACCGCCACCAAAATGTATAAATTGCCATGCGAATTAGGGAATGGGCCCATGAAATCAATCCCCCATACATCAAAAATATCTACAATAAGGATCGGTTGCATGGGCATTTTGTCCCTTTTTGATATACTCCCTAACTTTTGACACTCAACACAATTTTTAGCGAAATTAAAAGCATCCTTAAAAATAGTCGGCCAATAAAGGCCACTATTGAGCACTTTGTGCCCGGTTTTGTGACCACTGAAATGGCCCCCACAAGCAAATGAATGCAAGTGCATCAAGACGCTAGGAATCTCCTCGTCGGGTATGCATCTTCGAACGACTTGATCCGGACAAAACTTGAATAAGTCCGGTTCTTCCAACGTGTAATACTTGATTTGAGATAGGAAGTGCAACCTCTTCCTTCTATCCCAATGAGCCGGCAAGTCACCTGTAACCAAATAGTTGACAATATTAGCATACTATGGTAATATTCCAACTTTTAAAATTTGCTTATCTGGAAAAGTCTCATTAATTTCTTCACGGGAAGAATCCTCCACACTTAACCGAGACAAATGGTCCGCGACCACATTCTCACTCCCTTTCTTATCTCGAATCTCTAGGTCAAACTCTTGTAGCAAGAGAACCCATCGGATTAGCCTCGGCTTCGCATCCTTCTTCTCCATGAGATACCTAACTGCAGAATGGTCAGAATAGACAATGACCTTAGTACCCCATATGTAAGCACGAAACTTATCCAACGCATATACCACCGCAAGTAGCTCTTTCTCGGTAGTTGTGTAATTCAATTGTGCATCCGAGAGAGTCTTACTTGCGTAGTAAATAGCAACCGGTTTCTTATCTACCCTTTGACCCAACACGGCCCCCACCGCATAATCACTTGCATCACACATAATTTCAAATGGTAACGACCAATTCGGTGATTGCAAGATTGGGGCCTCAACCAACTTTTGTTTAAGCACATTAAAGGCATTTTGACAATCTTGGTTAAATTCAAACGGTTGATCTTTTAGCAATAATTTACATCGGGGTTTGGTTATATCACTAAACCCTTTTATAAATCTTCTATAAAACCCCGCGTGACCCAAAAACGATCTAATACCCTTAACATTCGTGGGATAAGGTAAAGTAGAAATAACTTGCACTTTTGCACGGTCAACCTCTATCCCACGACTCGACACTACATGCCCCAACACAATCCCTTCTTGAACCATGAAATGGCTCTTTTCCCAACTCAAAACAAGATTTTTCTCAACACATCTTTTCAAAACTTTTTCGAGTTGGTCAAGGCATGTATCAAATGATGACCCAAATATTGAGAAATCATCCATGAAGATTTCCAAAGACTCCCCCACCATATCTGAAAAGATACTCATCATACACCTTTGAAAGGTGGCGGGGGCATTACAAAGTCCAAATGGCATTCGCCTAAATGCGAAAGTACCATATGGGCAAGTAAAAGTGGTCTTTGCTTGGTCTTCCGGATGTATAGCAATTTGATTGTATCCGGAATAACCATCCAGAAAACAATAAAATTTTTGTCCGGCCAATTTCTCAACTATTTGGTCAATAAATGGCAAAGGGAAATGGTCTTTGGAAGTTGCGGCATTCAACTTCCTATAATCAATACAAATACGCCACCCGGTTACCGGCCGAGTGGCGACCTCTTCACCTGCGTCATTTGTGACGACTTGAATACCCGCCTTTTTTGGAACTGTTTGTGTCGGGCTCACCCATTGGCTATCCGAGATAGGGTATATAATACCCGCATCTAGCCACTTCAATACTTCCTTCTTCACCACTTCTCGCATATTTGGATTTAGTCTTCTTTGTGTGTCGCGAGAAGGATTCATACCATCTTCCGTGATGATCTTGTGCATCACCACTGAGGGACTAATTCCCTTCAAATCCGCAATGGTCCACCCTATAGCGGCTCTATGGGTGACCAATACCTTCATCAACTTCTCTTCTTGCTCCCCGGTTAAATTGGATGCAATAATGACCGGGAGCGTGCTACCTTCACCCACATAAGCATATTTAAGATGCTTGGGTAGCACCTTCAACTCTAATGCCGGAGGTTCTTCCAATGACGGCTTCAACTTCGTGTCTATGCTTTCCGGAAGACTTTCCACTTGATGTGTCCAAGTGGGTCTTCCTTCTTTTGCCGCCATAACCTCCAACTCTTTCATCTCTTCATCCATGCTACGATTTGTTTCTCCTTGCAACCTGTCAAACATGAAACACTCCTCTATTGTGTTTTCCCCTTCGACACTAGTGTCACATAGAGGTATACACTCGTCAACGATGTCCGCCATGTAACATTCATCGCCAACTAGAGGATCCGTTAATCCTGAAAAGACATTTAACCGCAACCGACGGTTACCAAAAGTCATGTCGACCGTGCCCGATTTGCAATTTATTTGGGCATTCGATGTTGCCAAAAATGGTCGACCTAGGATCACCGTTGGTTGCTTGGTTCTGTCCAAAGAAACATAATCTAACACAAGAAAGTCCACCGGATAGTAAAAGTCCTCGACCTTGACTATTACATCCGTGACTATCCCACGGGGTAGTTTAGGGGTCAAGTCGGCTAACACCACGGTGGTGTTCGACACTTGAAGTGGACCAAAATCATATTGGTCATATAAACTACCCGGCAAGATACTCACACTCGCCCCAAGATCCAAAAGTGCCCTTGTCATTTTAAATTCACCAACTTGTATTGAAATAATGGGCGCCCCCGGATCTTGAAGTTTTGGTGGAAGTGCACCCGAAAGAATTGAACTCACATTTTCGGTTAAATCAAGTTTCTTAGGAAACTTGTGAGTTCTCTTTTGGGTACATAAATCTTTCAAGTATTTAGCATATGAAGGAATTTGTTTGATAGCATCTAAGAGTGGTAAGTTAATTTTAACTTGTTTAAAAATTTCCCACATCTCTTCTTGATGTGGGCCTCTTTTGTTTACCACTTTCTTAGATGGTCCCAAAAGAGCTTCGGGAAAAGGGGCGGTATTACCCTCCACACCCTTGTCCTTAGCCTTTGGGATGGGAACGGTCGCAACGGGTGTATCTTTATTAAATTTTAAATCATTTTTATTTTGACCCGTTTGACCGTTATTCTCTTCATCATCACTCGCATCTTCCACCACCCCTTCAACAAACTTGGGTGGTGGTGGCTCAACACCGTTATCTATCACTCGACCACTACGTAAAGAAATTTTATTTATAGGTACCTCACGTGTGTTTTTCGAGCTCGACCCTTGATGCTTAGGGTTCACCGTGGTGTCGCTTGGAAGTCCTCCTCCACTTCCGCGAATTTGAGCCATCTCTTGAGCAAGTTGCCCCACTTGCTTCTCCAACGCCTTATGGGATTTATCTCGTACCTCAAACTCTTTCTTCATCTCTTGATTTGAATGATTGATACCATTCATAATAGCATCAAATTTTGAATTTATCGAGTCATCACCTTGAGAGTTTGAAGCACTACTCCCATTTCCGCCTTGGTTGTAACCTCGTTGATAATTACCTTCACGGTTTTGATACCCTTGGTTACCCCCTTGATTGTAATTCCTTTGGTAACCCCCTTGGTTACCACCTTGACGATTATTGTACGAAGACCCACCTTGACCTCCTTGGTTACCCGATTGAAAATTCGGGTTCATTTGATTTGAGGCGTTACCATACCGGAAATTAGGGTGATTTCTCAAACCCGGATGGTAAGTGTTGGAATTCATGTCGTATTGCTTTCGATCCCCATACACTTGATTTACCTCCTCGGTGTAGTCACTCGACCCCGTTGGGCATTGCTCCGTTGCATGCCCAATATCCCCACATTCTTCACAAACCGCAAATTGAACCGCGTTCACCTCTTTCTTCTTTTTCAATTGAGCTATTTCCCGCTCTAAGGTGGAAATCCGATCCTTGGAATCGAGATCGGGAAGTGACCGGGAAACCGGATGCCTTTTTGCTCTATCGGCCGATTCTTTTTGTTTGGATCGTTTGCTCATCCTCTCCAAAAATTCCCAATCGTCATCCTCATGATTGCTCAAGAGTGTACCATTGCTTGTCGTCTCAAGCCGATTCCAAGTTGCATCATCCAAACCCCGTACGAAGCACTTCACCAATTCCCATTTTTCTATTTGGTGATGTGGGCATCTCCTCATGAGTTCTTTGAATCGGGTGAATGCTTCATGTAGAGGCTCACTTGAAAGTTGACGAAATGACCGAATTTCATCTCTAGCATCGTCGGTCTTGGCCATGGAATAGTATTCATCCAAAAATGCTTGTTGCATTTGTTCCCAAGTTCGAATACTATTGGCCGGAAGTGTAAAGAACCACTGTTTTGCTTTATCTTTCAATGAAAATTGAAATAGTCGAAGCTTCACTTCCTCTAACGCGAAATTATGCCCTCCAATAGTATCACAAATAGACGAGAACTCCGTTAAATGGTTGTACGGCTCATCATTGGACCTCCCGTTGAAATGAGGAAGGATGTTGATGTAATGCGGCTTACAATCAAACATCCTCCTTTCGCATACTATCGGAGAATTGTTCTCGGTCACCATCGGTCGGAAACGGTCATTTACTCCCCGTGGAGGTTGTTGACGACGTTGTGGCCCATTAACTTCTTGATCGACCGGTCTTCGATTATCCCGTCTTTCATCCCTTCGATCCTCTCTTCGATTATCCCTCGGGTTACCACCTCCCACAAAACGAGGAATCCGGTTAGGGTTTACATTGTTGTTGTTATTATTGTTGTTGTAAAACCCTTCATTCCGGTTCCGTTGGTTGTTGTTTTGTGGTTGACGGTTGTTCCCATAACCATCGTTTCTTCCACCGCCGTAGCCATATTCATCTTCCCCAACATAGTTAGCGTTTTGGTAACCAACTTCCTCATCGTCATACCCTCTAGCATTGTAGACGTTTCCCCTATTCACATAACCCCAATCTTCATCATCATTAGCTCGATCATCATAATAACCCCCATCGTCCGAATTTTCCGTATGAATGCTCACGTGTTCCGGTGATTGATAACCGGGAACACTATACGGTTCATCATCGGGGATTGCATTCCTTAAATCATCGATGTTGAAAAACGGGTCTTCATTCGCGGGATTGCCGCGATCACGGTTACCTCTACGATCGGAGTTGACATTCCGATCATCAAGGTTGATAGGTAACGATGCTTGTCGGTGAAGGGGTTGTTGTTGAGGTGTTCGTTGGGCGTTGTTGGTATTTTGGTTTCGGAAAGGTGGAGTGGGTGGTCTTGCGTTGGTGTTACCACCCGGTTGTTCTTGAGCGGGATAAAAGGTTCCTCGGGATTGGAATTGATTTGGGTTGAGGTTTTGGTTTGGGTTAAATTCTTAGTTGGAATTGTGGTTTTCCATTGAATCGGTTTCAATGGTCGGTGTGAGTGGTGGTGTTTGGTTGGTTTGATTAGAAGCAAGAGTTGCTTCTAACCGGCTTGCTAGGTTTCTTCTTGCGAGTCTTTCAATTTCCGGTTCGTAGACTAGAGGTGAGGTCCTCCCGGAATTTCGTGTTCGCATGCACTACCTGTAACCTGCACAAGTAACACACCCCGCGTAACAAGGAAAAAGACAATACAAAAAGAAAGCAAAACAAATTAAACAGTTAATCACAATAATTCAAACAATATCCAAACACAAAGCGCACGCACTCCCCGGCAACGGCGCCAAAATTTGATCGGAGTGTCGCGCTCCGGTCAAAGATAATATTTATATACCCTAATTACCCTTAACAAATAGCTAGTGGTAGTGAGGGGTCGAACCACGAAGAGTATGTGTTTTGCGAATGGACTTTGAATGAAATGTAGAAAATGTCACTTTTATGAAGCTTGCTAAGATATGTTTTTGTGTTTTTTGTTTGATTGGAAGATGTGAATTATAACTACTAAAAACAAGCAATTGCAATAATGTAATTAAAGGTTTTGACAAGATAGAGAAAACAAGGTTCACACCCGGTTCGGTTATTGCAATCCTAGGGTTCTTACAAGTTTTAGATTTAATTCACTTGAATATGTTATTAACGGATTTCTATCATCAAAGCTTAGGTGCCAATTGTTATCAACGCATACACGGACCACAATGCACTTCGTTACTTCGGACAAGTAAAACCTTTTGAATGACAAGGCATAATTGCACAAACTTATTTCGCAAAGTCAAATTTCATAACTCACTCGACAATTCACAAATATAGTTCAAATGCAAGACAATTGTCAATCAATTCAAATACAAGTCAAGTTGTCACAAAACCAAACTAAATCATTGTTCAAACCCTAGACTTACAATAACCTACACCGGGTGAAACCTCCAAGAAATTAGCCGCTCATGGTGTAAATGGCACGATCAACGGATGTACGAGACTTGAATTGGGTCATCTTGAAGCTTGAAAATGGATGATTGAATGATTAGGGTTTGGAATGGTTGGTGGTGATGAATGGATTGAATGATGGTTGATGATTAGGGTTATGGAATGAAAATTGGATGGTTTTGATGGTGGGTGATGATTCAAGGTTGTCGGATGGATGATAGATGGAATAGAGATGAAGTGGTGATGAAAGATAGGTGAAAGAAGGCTCCAAGAATGGTTTTCAAACTCCAAAAATGTGTAACTCCCGTCTTGAATGAGTTGAGAACCAATAGAAATCGAACTAGACCCCCAATTGGCCAAAATTCGCGTTTCACAAATCCAACACCCGTCGCCGACGGGTCTGACCCCGTCGCCGACGGGCTCCCAAAAACACTTGTTTGGCCGACGGCCTAATTGACTGGTTACGGGCAAAATGTGCATACGGGGATATCTGGAGGGCGTCGCCGACGGCCTGGACCCCGTCGCCGACGGCCCCTAAAAATCCAATTTTCCATTTTTCGCTCCTTGCACTTCCGGTTGATTCGTAACGCATCCCGGTGCTCCGGTTTTCGACTCGGTGACCCGTAAAGCTCCCGAAAAGCTCCTTAAACTCCATCAAACCTGCAAAACACATTCTTGATTAAAAGTAGGCTATTCGAAACTAAAACTTACGTAAAAACGTTAAGTTAAACAATAACAAGCACCGGTTTTCAACCACGTATCATTCGCCCACCTAATGTGATTAAAACTGTAGTAATGTGCACAATACCCCACATACTGGCTGTAATTTGGTGATTACATAAACTTAATCACTGTAATTATAACTTTGAAAATAATTTGGAGTATTGTAAAATAGTTGATAAAAAGAGAATGACTCACTTTATAAGCATGCAAGATTGAGTTAACAAACTTCTTGATTCTACTTCTTCCGATAATTAAGCATGCACTTTATTATTCTGGATCTTCTGATGATTTAATAGTTTGTTTGATTGCGAGTGTATAGTGGAGAGTATTTTCGGTAGTTAAACATATAGTTTAACAGAATGGAATACGTATTTGTGTATAACCCAAATCAAACCTTAACGGTAGTCACGAGATTCGAACCTTAACGAAATTCACAAAGTATAGTCTTGTTTAGACAGCATTTTGGCATCCGTTTTAACTAACTCACAAAATACAATACTTTGGCATCCGTTAATTGGTTCATGAATTGATCGGACAGAACATCGCATCGGTGATTATTGGTTAGAACACCAACGTATAAAATGAAGAAGAAAGAAATGAGCAAAGAAAAATGAATCCTAAGCTTCCTATTTATAGGTAGGAAATAGGAAATTCTAGGAAGTTTCCCTTGTATTTATAGGAAGTTTCCTATAGCTTTTCTAGGAAGTTACTTATATCTTCTAGGAAGCTTCCTATCCACAGATATCTATCCTCTTACACCTTCCTAGCACCTTCCTTCGGTATTATCTATTATATATTTATATATATTTCTATTTAAGTGATTAGTAGATCTTACTTAGCTTAATTAATCTTGTTTAACTCAATTAATCGTACTTAACTTAATTAATCTAGTTTAACTTAATTAATCTGGATTAACTTAATTAATCTTGATTAACTAATTAATTAATCATACTTAATTTAATTAACAGATTAATTAATCTACTCAGCTAACTTAATTGCTAAGTTTATTTAACTATTAAGTATTCTAGCAGTTTCGAGTTCTAATTTCTAGACACAATGGAACTCGTATTAGTGTATTAACTCAATTCAACAACGATAATCATGAGATAAAACCCTCACAACGATTTACAAGTGCAATACTTAACAATTCAGCGGATTCACAGCGAATGACAGAGTATAGCCCGAGTTCGGACAGCACTCAAACATTCAAGTCGAAATCACGATGAATAACAAAGTATAACTCAATTTGAGTAGCACTAAGATAATCGTTGGATAGTTATAATCGATCGGATAAAGTATCGTACCAGTGATTAAAGTTATTACCCTAATAACGGGCAGAGTTTAGCCTATTGATTTAGCCTTGTAACCTAGTGCACACGAACTAGGTAGGTAACTTAATACAGCATTTACGATAACTCACGAGATCAAATTCTCACAACGAACGACAAAGTGCTATACTTAAACATCCATCGAATTAACGACGAACGACAAAGTATAACCCTAATGTGGGCGGCACTTAAGCATCCATTGGATATATTGATCAGTCGGAAAATGAATCGTAATAGCGATCGAGTTAATACCCTGTATCGTAGCAGCACCCCGCTACACTAATTAGTGATTTGTGTGTGTTTAATTGTACTACTACTGCTCTAATTCGACGTACACAGTGAGAATTGACGTCGTTTCAATCACAGAAAGCAAGTGCCAATGTCTGCTATTTATACACGAAATTTGGCAGGCTTACGGACCGTAAGCCATATCCCTTACGGTCCGTATGGGAAGCAATCTAATTTATAGGCTGCCTAGGTTCGGGACTAGCTTTGCTGAGTTGACACTTTTCTCAAACGAATTTTAGACAGCGAGAATTGTTGATAATCATCACTAGGGTTTACCCCCCTTGAGTTTTAGGGGCCCTGATCCTGATTCCGATTGTTCTGGAAATTTTAGGGTTTATGCAGAATTACTTGGGTGTTTTAATTAGGGTTTCCATAATAGATAATTATCATCCTAATTTATTGATTTTAGGGAGACGAACTAGGTTTGATGAAGCCTTTAGCTAGTAGTTCATCCAACTGGGTCCTCAACTCCTTCATTTCGGTTGGTGCTAGCCTGTAAGGTGCTCTGGCAATAGGTGCTGCTCCAGGGATGATATCAATCCTGAATTCCACTTGCCTATCTGGTGGCAAACCAGGTAGATCTTCAGGGAAAACTTCTGGATATTCCGAAATGACGGGAATGTCTTCTATCTTTGGTTTAGGCTCATCAAAAATCACCTGTGCCATGTAGATGACACACCCGTTCTTTAGACATTTTGAAGCCTTGAGCATAGTCACTTGCTCAGGCAATCCGTACTGGGTATCTCCCCGAATGGTGAGCGATTCACCAGACGGAGTCTTTATCACCACTTGCTTTCTGTTGCATACGATTTGGGCCTGGTTGTGAGATAACCAGTCCATACCCAGAACTATGTCAAAACCAGCCAATTTAAAGGGAAGTAGAGATAGAGGAAAAGAGTGGTTCTTAATGGATATCACACATCCATCTAACACAGTGGAGACGGTTTCTATGGTGCCATCTGCTAGCTCTACCTCATAATTCGCATTTAAGGTTTTGTCAGGCATATTCAGCAATTTGCAAAATTTATGATCTACGAAAGACTTAACAGCGCCCGAATAAAAAAGTACTCTTGCAAAGATATCATTTACGAGGAAAGTACCTGTGATCACGTTATCGTCTAGCACTGCTTCTTACGCATCCATCCTGAAGACTCTCGCATTGGTCTTCTTGGTTTCTTCAGGCTTCTTGGCGTATTTAGGGCAGTTGCTTTTAATGTGCCCCTTCTCGTTGCAGCCGTAGCAGGTTGCATCCTTTATCTTCTTGCAATCCACGGTCTTGTGGTCCTTGGACTTGCATAACCCGCAAGCAAATGACTTTGACTGAGTCTGCGAGTTCGATTCGAGTCTACACTTTCCAAAGTGATGTCTCTTGCAGTTCCCTCACTTGGGCTTCTCACCAGATTGTTGCCCATCTTTCCTTGACTCAGACCCTCTCTTGTTGTCACCGTTTCCACGGTGTTTCTTGTTCGACCTTCGTGAAGTATCATCTTCACGCTTTCTCTTCTCAGCCTCTTTGTTCCTTAGCGATCTTTGTCGGACAGCATCCAGAGTAAGGGACAAAGATATGTCGGCTACAGATCTAAAGGTCGCTGGCCGAGATGCCTTCACGCTTGCCTTTATTTCGGGGGCTAATCCACTGATAAAACGAGCTATTCTCTTTGGCTCCGGGGTTACCAGATACGGAACCAACCGGGACATCGTGTTGAAGCTCGTGAGGTAAGCTTGACAGTCAAGGTTCGTCATAACCAACGATAGAAAGTCGGTCTCGATCTTTTCAACCTCGTGTTGAGGGCAGAAATTTAACTTGATGAGAGAAATGAATTCCTCCCATGTCATGCTGTATAAAACAGCCTTCCCCAAGGCCTGAACCAGAGACCTCCACCAAGCCAGGGCCTCGCCCTTGAATGATTGTGAAACAAACTTTACCACGTCTCTCTACGCACAGCCACTGATGTCCACCACGGTGTCCATCTCGTCTAGCCACGTCATACAATCTACCGCGCCTTTCTCCCCTGTGATGTCTCTGGGTTTACAAGATACAAAATACTTGTAGGTGCAGCCCCTGGCGCGAGATGCATCAGTATACACTTTTTCTGGACAGACACTGTCTTCGTTAGATGAGTGATTATCATCATCCTTTTTAGATTTAGACGGTGGCTTGTTGTTAGATTTTGAGTGGGTTTTCGGCTTTGAATGTGGCTTAGATATGGTTCTGCTCCGGGATTCGGTATACTCTTCGTATTGTCGATCCAGGGCTGCCTTAACAGCACCGTCGACAAGAGCTTTCAATTCCGCGCCCGTCAAATGAATCTGGGCATTATCATTTTCATCTTCTTTGGAGTGGCTATTCACTTCATTGGGATCAGCCATTGTAACTTCTGCTACAGAAGATAACGAAAAGTTTTATTTAGGAGTTTATTATGGAATTTTCTTTTATGGCAATTCATTAACCATGGTAAACAGATACCATATCTGGTTAATTTGTTACTCACTTTTATTTAGGATTCGAATATAACTTATCCTAATTACAAACAATATTGTTAGTGGCATAAAAGCCTAGTCACGAGGACGTTTTTATAATATTAGCCGGGATTACAGAGAATCAAGGCATGAGGGTTTGAACCGTAGTCCTTTTTCCTTTTTTTTTTGACAGGGAGTCATAGACCACCATTGTCCTTTGTCTTATATGACACTAAGTATGGCCCGTAGGCATTACATCACTAATGAATGTTTATTAAGTTTGGCCCGTAGGCACCACATCACTAATGGATGTTTAACAAATGATCATCTTTATTGACGATTTAACCCATGATTTATAAATCATTGGGCTTTGAAATCCTTAGAAGGATTCTTATATAAGAATGACGCGTGCGAGTTTAACGAATCACATCTGCCATGAACGTTAACATGATTACAGAGTTTAACAGTGTAACAACCCGTACTCTCGTTGACGAGAGAAGGGTATTTTGGTAACACGCGTACTTATTAATATCGGTAATATTATTAATATTATTATTTGCGAAATAATAATAACACGCGACGAGTGATTTATTTAGTTACGTATTTAGACAATATGATCGGGTATGTTTGTTTAAGCGAGTCGTGCAAAATTTAACGAACTCACACACTTGGGCTAGGCCCAACCCAACTAACCTAAACCTAAAACCCTAGCCTATTTAAATAACTTATAAGCCCCACCCTTATTTTTATAAAAACCCTAATGTACCGTATCTAAACACTGTAGCCGAGCATATTGATCCCCCTTCCCCATTCTCTCCTTTGTGTGATCATGACCTTCGGCGATCAGAGATGGATTCCGGCGCCCCTCTCTTTCGGTCCGACAGGCGCACCTTCCTTCTTCTCCACTCTAACATGCAATCACCGGAGATTCACTCCGACAAGTGACAAGCAACAGCCACACCTCCGACTAAACGACACTCCCTGCCTTACCTCATTTCTCAAACCGCACACCTGTTTTCCCCGTACACAATCCTCCCAAACTTCACACCCACACCTTTTCACCTTCAAAAATCACTACCACAGCCCCACACTCACCGATTAGAAGAGAGAGAGAGAGAGAGAGAACTCGATTCCCTCATCCATAAGGACAATGGGAAGAGAGTCTCTGGAGGTGTAGCATCGCCGCCGCTCACGGCGGCGGCTGTGGAAGCGACGGCGGTGGAACCCCATCAGCAACAGCAGGCGGCGTAGCGGTGGTCGTGTATTTCGGGTCAGCGGTGACGAGATGATGGTGATGATTATTCTGGTGGAGCTCGGTAGTAGATCTCGAGAACCCGCAAGGATCACCCGATTACATGGTATGTCACGTTTCTATCGGTCCGTCATCAGATTTTATGCTTCTTTGGTCAAGTGTTGTTTGTAGCAAAGACTTGGTTGTTACTCTGTTTTAATAGGTTTAGTGTATGACTTGTTGATTCAATTAAGATGAATATTCATGTGTTTTTCTATAAGGTCATAATATATGATAAACTATTCTGATGATTGTCGTATATAGCTCCTGCCTAGTATTATGATTCTTGATCTGTACACGTATGATTTTGCTGAATCGAAGTATGAAGCAAATTACATTTTTTTTTTGCTAACTGTGGTGCTTAGGGAATGTAGTTCTATACATCTGTGATTGAAATTGTTGGCTGTTGATTGAAAGCTTGAATCCATCCTTTCATGGAGTGTACAACCCTTCATGCGCAGGGTACAACTGATAGGTGCGTATTATTGATTTCAGAAATGATAGGTGTCCTATGATTATTTGAAAATTTTGTGATTTAATGCTTTTTGTCTTTTCCTGTTGATTCAAAGGAGTAAAAAGGTTATATGTTGTTCATTTGTCGACCGCACACTAGGAAGGCCGCGAACTATACATACTAAAACTTCGCACACATGCCAGGGTGGCCGCGATACAAATATACATAGTCTAGAATACTTGGGAAACTTTCCCCTAATCTTCGCATACATGCCTAGAGGGCCGCGATACGAACTAATACGATACATGACTTAACGAACAAACACAAGGCCTACTCTCCTATTACTATTACTGAATTGTTTACTGTGAACTCGCTCAACTAGTTGTTGACTCTCTGCTGCATGCCTTGCAGGACCCTAGGTACTCATGGAGCTTGCACGAGGAGGCGTGGACGTTGTGGGACATGGACTGTTGAGTTCCATGTTAAACTTATGAATCTTTAACTTATGTTTTGGGTTTTAAACTTTATGCTTCCGCTGATAACTTTAACTTGGTTGAATTGTTTTGACACCAATTATATTGATTGGATTGGACTTTTATATACTTAATTTATATTGTTCAATATGATTGGTGGCTGGATCCTGGTCAGTCACGCCTCCATGCGGTGATACTCCGCGTGTGGATTTTGGGGGTGTGACAAACAGGAAATCTGAATCTTTTAATCAGGTCTTACCATCTTGGCCGGATCTTATAATGACACCTGGCTAGGTTTCACTCTTAAGATTCTTTATTTAGGCAGATTTAAATTTAAAAGGAATGATTTTTGATTTATTTCATATATGATAATAGCAAAAATGAAATTTATAACATAACATTCCATAAATTTTTAAATATGATTACACGCTGCCCTAAACGGGACTTTTTAAATAAATTAATACCTACGCAGAGGTTTACAGTAAACAAATCCACGCAGGGACCAAATACATAGATAGATGTCCGCACAGGGACTAAAAGATAGGTCCACGCAGGGACTGAAAGTAATTGTCCGCGCAGGGACTAAACACGATAAATGTCCACGCAGGGACTAAATTGTAATAGTAAGTACAACAATACATAAGGAGACTAATGATCTCATTTCTTCCTTCCTTTTAGTAGGTTTGCTAGGCCCTTGAGAAATCCACGATTACTCTTACGTTCTTGTTCGAAGTCTCGTTCCACACGGTTTAGACGGTGGAGTATTTCTTCTTGCTCCGGTGGAGAAAAACGTGGCTGCTGCGACGGTTGCTGAACCGGAGGTCTAGGAGGTATAGGATACCCATGAGCTGAGTAATCTGATCTCCAAGAGGTTCCATGGAGAGCATTGTAATTAGCCGCTACCACATATGGGTCGGCATCATAGTTATAGTTGTAGTGCGTGTGAGTCGGCTGCTCAAACGGATTGTATGCGGTGGAACCGCCATATGCTGGTATAGGGTTATCATAGCCGAATGGTGGCGGAGGTGGTGCAACTGGTGCAGAATTCACCTCTGCAGGGTGACCCGAAGGTTCACCTAATTGTGGTTCTTCTTCAGGCACTGACGGAAAGTGACTCGCACTCGAGTGGTGAGGGGTGCTGAAATGGAATTCCCCTCCCCGGGTGGACATCCGCGCGTCTGATCTTCTACGCCTTGGCGGATCTGGAATTACTGGTTGAACTGGTGGCGGTGGCGGTGGCGTAACTGCCACAAACCGCGAATCCTCAGAAGGATCCTGTTGCTGTTGTCGGTCATGAGGCGAGAAATGATGAGATGGTGTAAAGTACCAATTACATTGGTCAAACCTCGCCTGGTAGCTGTCGGGACCTTGATAGGGTGTTCCATGAAAGGATGACCCATCAGAGATCTCGATTGGATGATTGGGAGTACCCCGTGCAGGCTCGACGGGATCTGTATCCTCGTCCATATCCACGGCATTATCTTCAGAAAAGTGGTCCTCTGGTCCTAAAGGGTTATACCCTATTGGCTCTTGGACATAATCCGCCGGGCTAAACTGTCCTACGAAGAAAGGTGAAGGATCGCCATAAGAACGGTGCGAAGCAGATCGCTGGAGAGGTATAAATGATGGTTGAGGGTTATTGGGGTCATTTTCTGAGTTTGGTCCGAAAGAATGGCGGTACGAAGGTGTTGAACTATGCGAGGTAGAATGTCTCGCAGGTTCAAAGAGGTCTCTTCTTCGTCTATGTGGTTCCTCACTTCTTGTACTGGAAGGAGCTCGCATGTTCGAAGGACCAGCCTCGTGATCATTGTGAGTAATGATCTGTCCCTTGCCTCTTCCTCCTCTTCCTCGTCTAATTGCAGGTGGCATGTTTCCTGCTTTCAAAACTTTAAATAACAATAAACGATAAAAAGACAAACGGGAATAACAATTCGAATTTGTCTTATGTTCTTGTCTAGACTCAAGTATGTGCAATTGTGTCATTGAGATTAAACACTTAAGGATAGTGTTTAATTCACTCAATGTTGGCTCTGATACCAACCTGTCACACCCCGATTTCCACGTGTCTCACCGGTGGGCCCGGTGGGGGATTATCGTGACATAGTTGGCAACAATATAGTCAAACCACACAATATATGAATGCACAGCGGAAGCATAAAGAAAATTATATTTCAACCATTGTTTGTAATATCAAATGTATTACGAATAGTCGAAAAGTATCCACAGGGGATCAAATAAAAATATAAGTATTGTTCAACAGACGAAGGCATCTTAAGCTTGCGAGACTCTTTAAGATGCTAAGGAGCTATAGCCAACCAATTACGTTTAGTACTGATGCGTGTGTAGTGCGATATATTTTAGATGTATATTTAAGCCCTTTTTACACTTTTAACCAAGTTTTAAATTTATAAAAACACGATATTTACTAACACTAAACACACATATGGGCAAGTGCACCCATCGTGGACGTAGTATAGTGTTGGTAAGATACCGAGGTCGTCCAAGGACACAAGAGCTTTTAGTACCGGTTTATCCTCAACATCTAATCAAATCAAAAAGTGAGAAAAAATGTTTTAATCTAAGAAAATAAAAACTAACTAAATGCTGAAAAATAAAATAAAATAAAAACAGATAGACAAGATGAATCACTTGGATCCGACACGTGTATTAGTATATACTTTGATTATTTTCGCACTTTTGCACTTGTTTAAGAGATTATCTTAGTTATTGTAGTAGGCCCCTCTTTTGAAGGCGACGTTACCCTCAACCCAGTAGTTTGAGTCAGCAAGGATACAATCCTAAAGGGTTGGATTATTGAAAGATAATGAATTAAGTTATTAATGCAAATTGTGGTAGGCCCCGCTTTCGGCGGTGACGTTACCCTCGGCTAAGTAGTCTGAGTCAGCAGGGATACAGTCCTAAATAGCCGGGTTATAGTATTAATAGTAGTTAACTTATGAGGGGGTCAAAGAGTTTGGATCCCCGCCATCCAATACCTATGGGCATTGAAGGAGATCCTACTAAATCCCAGGTCCCAAGCAGGACCTCTAAACGCTGAACAAGGGCAAGACCCTTACCAAACCGTTCCCTTAACCCCCGACCAGGTAGCCAACATACCTCCATATAGACCGTGGAGATATGAATGGTGAAAATCTTTTATTTTATATAGACAGTAAAATAACGCCAAGACACCACGTACAAACGATAAGGAAAGATCACCTTCAACATAAGTAAGTAGTTATTAAAGTCATTAATACAAAACCAAATAAAAAGTGCAAAAGATTAAAAATAAAAAGTATTATACTAAACACTTGTCTTCACCAAGTGATGTAAAAGACTTAGGCAAACATGGCCTTGATTGTCAAGAACTCTTACGATCAATCTTGGATCCCGAGACGACTCACACACTCTATGATGGACAATGGATGATGGTGGTGGATGATGGTGTTATGGTGGTGGTGGGTGGTGGATGAAGTGTGAGAGAGGTGGTGTGCCAAGGGATGAGATGGAATGAAACCAAGCACTCCTATTTATAGGCTGAACAGAAGGCTGGGCACGGCCCCGTGTCCGCTGGACACGCCCCCGTGCCCGTCTGACACTCTCTCTCCTCATTAATTGTAATTCGCAATTACAATTAATGCGTCTGCTGTACTTTCACCACGCCCCCGTGCCCGCTGGACACGGCCCCGTGGTGGGCAATGGAAGCTTCTATAGGTTTGTCTTTTATGCTGCTTCTTGGGCACGGCCCCGTGTCCGCTGGACACGGGGCGTGTTCAGTCTTCTGCTTTCTCTTCTTTGTCTTGGAGGTTGCCGTTGAGGGTCCGGGCAGTCTACTTTTATTCCTTTTCTTGTATTTATGCTAGAATTAGTTGTCTTTTTGCTTCTTTTGTGAATTTGAGCTCATTTCATCCTGAAAATACAAAAGAAAGACAAAAACACTCTTTTTCCAACATTAGTACTTAAAAAAGGTTAGTTTTATGCCTTAATTGATGTGATTTATATGTTGCATTTTATACACATCAAATACCCCCACACTTGAACTTTTGCTTGTCCTCAAGCAAAACTCTTTAAATGTGGCTTACACTCCCAAATGGAATAGGTAGAAGAGAAGGTTTTTGGCTTGTCCTAGAGTGTCGGGAATCCAAGATCTTTGTAAGTTTTATTTTTATTTATTTACAATCCTATTCGTTATGATTTATTTAGAATGTTTCATAAGATAAATTACTTATTCGGGCATAGCATGCCTTATTAAAATTCCATTTATATACAAGTTCACATACCTCACGGGAGATCACTCAACACTCGGCCGAAGGTGTAATTTTTAGTGAATCACTCGAGAGTGGCATGGAACTTACGCCTTCCATAGGCTTGCCAAGCAATCAATCCTCCTCCTTTTTAACTTTTTACCTTTGTAAATATCAAGAGGACTTTTTGGGTGAAGGGTTAGGCTTGGGTTAAAGGTGGGTGGTTGGGTTAGTGGTTAGTGGTTAGTAAAAGGGCGAAAATCGTAAAAAGCGTCGGTTTTCGTGACATACCTTGTTTTTAGTGACTTTTTATTTTGAAGTATTTCTCCAAACAAGCTTTTATATAGCTTTTGTTTGTTTTTGACTTTATCATCATTTTTTTTAAGTCACATAAAATGGCGAGCTTACGAAAAACCGAGCTTGTTACTAAAATAAAGGGTGAAAAATAAAAAAGGGTTTTTTGTGGGTAAAAAGGGTTTTGGGGTAATGAAATGAAAGGTTTAGGCTCAAAGGGGCTAACTAGGGGGATTTTGGGTATGTGGTAAAAACAAAAATGAAAAATAATGGTGTAGAAAGAAAAATATGGTTAGTCCTAATGCCTTCATCACTTACTTACTTGGGTTTAAGTTGGTAAGGACCGGGAATGTATCGTCGTGGCAAGTTCTAGAGTTGTAAGAACCAAGCGGCTATTCACACAAGAAACGAAAAATGAGCATTTAGTCTAAAGATGTATACTTGTATGCTCAATAAAGGCTCAAAACTCACTTTTGTGGGAATGGGTTTTTAATGTGATCAATTATATATAATCGAATTTTTAACTAGACTTGTTATGCCGTTTCGTAATTTTCTTATGTTGGTTCTTTGTTATCACGACGCTATCGGTTGTAAATTTGTAAAAATATAACCTTTTTAGAACTTTTTATTCCCAAATTAAACCAAGACAAGCAAATAGTAAAAAAAAACGAAAAGTTTTTGAAAAAAAATTTGGGGTGTTTAGCGGTTCCAATAGAGTTTTGTGTAAGGCTTGTATTTAGGATTTGCAAAATTCAAGGTTTTAGCATCCCCCCCCACACTTAAATTACACATTGTCCTCAATGTGTCCAAAAATAATATTTTCGGTTGATTAGAATGTGTAAAAGTGGGTTAAAAAGCAAAGATTTATGTTACTGGCATCCTGGACATGGCCCCGTGGTGACCGGGCATGGCCCCGTGGTCAGGTGCCAGTAACAAAAATTAAAGAGTTAAGACAGAAGCCTGGACACGGGGGCGTGTCCGCTGAACACGGCCCGTGTCCAGTTACCTGAACTGGGTGTTTTTCTGCAGGTGGCTCAGCACGGGGCCGTGTTGGTTGGGCACGGCCCGTGTTGAGCCTTCTGTGACAGAGATTTGTGTCGGGTTGCTCTGTTCTTTGTGCATGGGTCCATTTTTCTTGTTCCCTCTTTCATCCATTACCACCATGAGTGTGTTTTATTCATTAATAACCACCAATCTTAGAAACCATCATATCATTGCAAACATAGAGAAACATTACATATAGTTAGCTAAATAACTAGGGGATACATGAGGTTATCATAAAGGTTCTACTTATTTAGGAAAATTTCGGGAATAGCTTCCCGATGTAGTAACACTCTTTAGCCGACGGCTCCTCGGTGGTTGTTCAAATCCATTCTTCTATCTCCCTTGGGAGGTAGAAGGTAGCTTCATTCTCTTCAGTGGCTTGAGGAGGAACGCTCACCGGGACTCCTTGCACCACCCTTGGTTGAGGCATTTGGTGCATGGCGTGCCATTCGGCCGGAATGATGACCTCGGGTACTACATTCCACGCTCTTTGGGTTATCACGGGAACCAAAGGCGGGGAAGCGAGAAGGTTTAACCTCTGGTGCAGGAGGTTTACTTCTCGAAGACAGCCCTCCAATCCTACCGTCAGATGATTAATACGGTCCACTAATGCTTCTTCAACTCCCGTCATTTCGTCTATGGCTTCCCTCAAAGCGTAAACGTAGTTTACTAGGGAATCTTCTGCCGCGGACGACCTTCTTCCATTTCGGTTATTTCGTGAAGATGATCCGCTATTCCTGCTGGCCATTTTCTGTGAAAGAAACCGAAGATAACTAAACTTTTGCAGAACAGTACCTTGAACACGACCCCGTGCTCACTGAGCACGGCCCCGTGTTCAGTGGTCTGCAGGATTTTTGTCTAACGATTCTTGGGTTTTAAATTATTTTAACATTCTTTTACTGTGGTTTAAGCTTAGATAATTTAAAACAAAGTTATGGAACTAACTTTAAACAAGAATCCGTAGCCAAAAATCCTACAAACCTTACATAGAAGATTGGAATCATGGGGTTTCCAAGCTTCCATGGAGGAGATGTTTGAAAAATTTTGAAAGAAGGAGAAATGAACAAAAGTGGAAAAGACAAGATGGTCCTTGGGAACCTTCTTTTAGCACTTACCTAGGATGGTATATGTGAAGATCCCAGGAATCTCTGCTTAGTGAAGTGGTCAAAAATGAGCAGGAATCAGGCTGCATTTAAAGAAAACGACAGCACACTGGACACGGCCCCGTGTCCGCTGAACACGGCCCCGTGTGCAGAGAAAATCCTGACACATTTTGTCCGTATTCTGACAAAATCAGCAGAAAATCTTCTGAGTGAACACGGGGTCGTGTTGACCGGGCACGGCCCCGTGTTGGGAGGCTGATTCATGGAGTTTGTTGCTACTAAGGAGCTTATTTATATCGGGTGGTTCTTGATTTGTTGGAACAACCCCAAAGTGCCTAAGATACCTTAATTGTCCTATACTAAGGCGAGAACGCAGGAGGTTATCGGTGAGGGTAATTCCTATTTTCATTCTAGGTGGACAAGTCCAACCCTTTTCCGGGCTCTCGTTAAAGAAGGTGTATGCCGAATCGCTCAGGTCTATGTATGCATCGAACGAAGTCGATGGGGAGTCCTTCACGGCACAATCGGCACAGGGACGACTATCGTCCAAGTCTTTTCTAGGTATGAAGGTATTTTCGAGAGCAACGAGGTTGTCGGAATGCGGTTCCAACGTTTCCTCATGGTCATCATCTTGGGGCGGATCAATAAAATCCTTCCTAAGTTCTTTTGACCAATTGAGAATTAGTTCTTCTAGTTGAAATAACTAGTCAAGGAGCATTTCCCCTAGAATATCTGGCTGGGCGCATTCGAGGGAGAGATAGTGCTTATTTTTACTTTCGCCCCTCTTAAGGTTACAAGGAATCGGTGGGTCTATATAGTGGGGCCTATAATTTAGAAAGTAACATTTTAATTCCTCACGTTCGCCTCCACATAATCGACACCACACACCATAAGAGTGCCGAAAGTAAAAAGAATTACTATCACTCATGTTTGTGTCAGAAATTACCAACCGCCGGAGTCTAACGGTTCTGTTTTCAGAAAGAGAATCTTGGGCACGGGGGCGTGTTGAGTGGACACGGCCCCGTGTTCAGCTTACTGTCTGACTTAAAACAGGATTGCCAGTTCCAATGATTGAGCACGGGGGCGTGTTCAGCAGGCACGGCCCCGTGCTGAGCTCTGCAGAGGCTGAAAAATTAAGAAAAATCCTAAAAATTAAAAAGAAAAATAAAAATATGATTAGGCCGTTGATTCCTAACTTCCTTAAAATCCTTGTGTCCCCGGCAGCGGCGCCAAAAACTTGATGCGTGTGTAGTGCGATATATTTTAGATGTATATTTAAGCCCTTTTTACACTTTTAGCCAAGTTTTAAATTTATAAAAACACGATATTTACTAACACTAAACACACATATGGGCAAGTGCACCCATCTTGGACGTAGTATAGTGTTGGTAAGATACCGAGGTCGTCCAAGGACACAAGAGCTTTTAGTACCGGTTTATCCTCAACGTCTAATCAAATAAAAAAGTGAGAAAAAAATGTTTTAATCTAAGAAAATAAAAACTAACTAAATGCTGAAAAATAAAATAAAATAAAAACAGATAGACAAGATGAATCACTTGGATCCAACACGTGTATTAGTATATCCTTTGATTATTTTTGCACTTTTGCACTTGTTTAAGAGATTATCTTAGTTATTGTAGTAGGCCCCTCTTTTGAAGGCGACGTTACCCTCAACCCAGTAGTTTGAGTCAGCAAGGATACAATCCTAAAGGGTTGGATTATTGAAAGATAATGAATTAAGTTATTAATGCAAATTGTGGTAGGCCCCGCTTTCGGCGGTGACGTTACCCTCGGCTAAGTAGTCTGAGTCAGCAGGGATACAGTCCTAAATAGCCGGGTTATAGTATTAATAGTAGTTAACTTATGAGGGGGTCAAAGAGTTTGGATCCCCGCCATCCAATACCTATGGGCATTGAAGGAGATCCTACTAAATCCCAGGTCCCAAGCAGGACCTCTAAACGCTGAACAAGGGCAAGACCCTTACCAAACCGTTCCCTTAACCCCCGACCAGGTAGCCAACATACCTCCATATAGACCGTGGAGATATGAATGGTGAAAATCTTTTATTTTATATAGACAGTAAAATAACGCCAAGACACCACGGACAAACGATAAGGAAAGATCACCTTCAACATAAGTAACTAGTTATTAAAGTCATTAATACAAAACCAAATAAAAAGTGCAAAAGATTAAAAATAAAAAGTATTATACTAAACACTTGTCTTCACCAAGTGATGTAAGAGACTTAGGCAAACATGTCCTTGATTGTCAAGAACTCTTACGATCAATCTTGGATCCCGAGACGACTCACACACTCTATGATGGACAATGGATGATGGTGGTGGATGATGGTGTTATGGTGGTGGTGGGTGGTGGATGAAGTGTGAGAGAGGTGGTGTGCCAAGGGATGAGATGGAATGAAACCAAGCACTCCTATTTATAGGCTGAACAGAAGGCTGGGCACGGCCCCGTGTCCGCTGGACACGCCCCCGTGCCCGTCTGACACTCTCTCTCCTCATTAATTGTAATTCGCAATTACAATTAATGCGCCTGCTGTACTTTCACCACGCCCCCGTGCCCGCTGGACACGGCCCCGTGGTGGGCAATGGAAGCTTCTATAGGTTTGTCTTTTATGCTGCTTCTTGGGCACGGCCCCGTGTCCGCTGGACACGGGGCGTGTTCAGTCTTCTGCTTTCTCTTCTTTGTCTTGGAGGATGCCGTTGAGGGTCCGGGCAGTCTACTTTTATTCCTTTTCTTGTATTTATGCTAGAATTAGTTGTCTTTTTGCTTCTTTTGTGAATTTGAGCTCATTTCATCCTGAAAATACAAAAGAAAGACAAAAACACTCTTTTTCCAACATTAGTACTTAAAAAGGGTTAGTTTTATGCCTTAATTGATGTGATTTATATGTTGCATTTTACACACATCAAGTACCTGCATTTAATCTTTTTGGGAAAATACGTCAGTTTACACTGGTAAATACATTCAACCGACACTTTTGAAAAATGTTTATTAAAATTGATTTGAATGTACAAGGCACAAACTCTTTTATAACTTGGGATAATTATTTAAATATATAATCTTGCGAACGAATTACATGTTCCTTATGCGTTCAGTAGCCCGGATCAAGTCCGGGTTAAAGATCAATAGACACACCACAGCGATCTATTTATGCACTGACGAGTGTACGCCTACACTCCGCGCTTAGGTCGTGGCCATTTCGTAAAATGATGCCGGGGATATCCGGGACATGGTCATTAACCCCCCAAAGGCTTTTAAGTAACAAGACTGTTTAAACGAGCCGATCAAATTTATTTAAATACCCACTTAACTGTGGAGAATTTGATGCCCGATCAAGCGGTATGCTATATACCGTAACCCAAGCCCGTATAACGGAAAATAAGTTAAAAGTATTTACCTTTGCAAGTATAAGTCCTTAGTCGAAATAATTTGCAGATAGCTTTTACTGGTCTCCTATTCTGGAACGGAGGTTTAATAATAACCTATTAGAATCCTAACGGGTCTTTAATTTAGCCGTAGCTTAGACCGGTCCGTTTCAAGGGATAGTTATGGTTTAATCGCGTGAAAGGCGAAAACCGTGAATGGAATGTGATTTGGACCCAACAAGTTTGAAGACTTGTTTTATATGGGTATAATAACCACACTCTGGATTTTGGGGTCAAAACAATATGGTTTGACCCGTTTCGGCTAGTTTATGTAAACTAGTTACATAAGCCGAACCGTGCGCGCAAAAGGCGCAACGGGTAACCGTAGGAGTCCTACACTGGTTTCCTAAGTCAATATGCTTTAAAGAGGTTGTGGTATCAGTAGGATACCTTCCATAATACCCGTAACGAGTTTAAATTCATTTTTATGCCCCGAAGGGGTATTTCGGTCTTTTTAAAGATTATAAAAGAGGTTTCTGAGTTCTACAGGAAATCTGAGTTTCCCGAACAGTTTATAAAGTCTAAAGACTTTATTTATTATTTATAATCAGTAGCAACTGGAATCGGGTCAAAAGACCTTGTAGAACTCAAGTTATGGCCGAAAAGGGTATATTCGGTATTTACCGAACCGTTGCCATAACCGCAGGTTATGAGCAGGTTAAAAATAATTAAAAATCTTTAAAAATCCCAAAATATTATTTTACAACAGTGTGTAAAAGGTTTGGTGTCGAAATCTGGGTTTAGATAGGCGTTATGCTAATTGCGCTATTTAATTACTAAAGTTTCCGTAATTTGCGCTATTTAGCATAACTCCTATTCTGGACCTCGGATTGACGTGAAGTTTTAGGGACATGCTTAGAAATCAGTAACTAAGATTATGGCTCTTTCACATGTCCGAAATTCTCGTTTTAAATTAAAAAGGGCGTTACGGTCAACTTTTAAGTATTTAACGGAAATGTGTAAAAGACTCGAACAAACAACGAACCGGTCACAGAGGGTTATACCATCATGTAACCTGGTCCTAAGAGAGTCCTAAGGCATATCTAAATCATACTTTAACGGGTCAGAACTGAAGTCAATGCAAAAGTCAAAGTTTTGCAACTTTCGGCTCCGAACCGGGTCAAAACAGTAAATGGTCGGATCAAACAAGCTTAGACTAGTTAATATACTTATTATCATGTTTTATGAGTGTTTAAACAGGTTACACATCGTCCATATTACTGATTATGCATTAAATCGCAAAATAGCATTTCTGTTGACTTTTTCTAAGCACGTTTGACTCGACATTCGGACTAGTTAGAGTGGGAATCAGAGGGTGCCCTTTTAGGGGTTTAAAGCCCACATGATTACCATCAAATAACTATCTTTGATTCGACAAACCACTGGACCATTTGTGATTTATCGCAAAGTCAATCGTTAGTTACGACAGATTGACTTTTAAGCTAAACTAAGCAATAACTAAGCCATAAAAGGGTAGGCACACTTACAGAAGCTTGGTGCACGACTAAGGATGTTAGAAGAATGCTTTAGAGATCCAGGAGTGAACTAGAATGCAGGTTTGAGGTGTGTTTCAATTGTGTGCAATGTAGTGCCTTTTATAGTGAAACATTGGGCTCAAGATCATTACAACTCACCCTATCATGGATCATGGATGATCAGCAGGTGGCCCTGGGTGCTAGGGGGCATGTAGAGGGCGCCCATGCTTCAATAAATGCATCAATGATCGTTCACAAGCTCAAACATTGAATCTGTCCAAACTTTCTGCATCTGGAGAGCGTACGCGGCCCGCATTAGAGATCATGCAACATGGACGCGGGCCGCCTGAATCTTCATGTCAGTAACCAAATCAACAGGTGGCTCGCGGCCCGCATTGGCTTGCTCGTTTCCTTCACGCGGCCCGCCTGAGGGTTGATTTCTAAGATTTTCAAATCTTTTGTAATGATTAACCTGACCTTTCGGTTTCGAAGGGGTAACTTTGCGATTTGGCCCTCGATTATTTACAATTAAGGGCCTCGTGACTTTTACCCGCATTGTTAAGTCCCCGGTTAGTTTAATTACTATCCGTAAGGCCTTAACTTTTATTGTTGACGCTTTTAACCCCTCTCATACGAATTTGATCATAACTTTCTCGTTTTAAAACGGAACTTCGCGAATTTTATATAGTACATTCTAGTGAGCGTATTTTACTGTTACAAAGCCTCGGGTTTGTCAAAGGGTCACTCAGAGGTATAAATTAAACATGTTGACACGATTAACCCCTGTAGCTTGTAATCTCTCACTTTCTCCCGCGTTTCGCTCCGTACGATCCATGATTTATTCGTTTGAAGGTACGAGCATCATTTAGGGTTACTATACAGTATATTTACCCTTCGTTGACATTTTTAACCCTCGAATTTACATACTTTCAAGGTTTGTCAACTTTAGTCCTTTATTTAGTATTTAATACCACGTGTAAACTCATGACACGTGTCAACACATTATTGGACACAAAATTTTGAGGTGTTACACATTTAATGAATGTTTTGTTTATATCTTAGTTAATCTTCAAAGCCCGTTCGTTTCTTTTTCAGGTGTTAAAACTGAAACTTAAGCAACAACCTATACAATAACTTTGAGCACCCGCCTCAAACGCATGAAGTTGCACGCACCATTGTAATTGTCGACATGCAGGTATTTATGTGCATCAAGACTAGTACAACAATGAATCAAGCCTAAAAAGTTGAATGCAGGGGCGGACCTAAGCCCAGCCCAAGGTGGGCGGGCGCACCCCCGGGAAAAAAAATTTAGTGCTAAGTTTCGTCGAAAATCTCGTCCGCACACCTTGGAATTTTTTGTCCGCACCCCTTGGAATTTTTCGACCGCACCCTTGAAATTTTTTGTCCGCACCCCTTAGGTAAAAAGTGTTATTGAAGAAACACTGGATAAATGACTGGGATCAAATTATCCAGGGGGTTAAGTTCTGCATAAAAGGTGGTTCTCTCTCGTTCGATTCAAGGGGACAGATCTTCTTCTCCGGTGAACACTGCAAAACAAAACACCATTAGCCTCGTCAAGGGGAGAAGGGGGTTCTCTCCTTGACCCGACTCCGGCGTGAGAATAATTATGTGTTTATGAAAAAGAAGAAGTATTGACGAAGTGTGTGTAACTTGAAGTTCATACCTGAATTATTCTCGTATTTATAGCCGGTAATTTGGGCAGAAAAACTCGTTGAAATATTAACGGAAGATGCTAACTCCGTAAGTGGTTATTTTCCTTACGTTAATTCTCTAGATTGGATTGTGATAGCACACGGATCGCGATCTTAATCGAAGGCTGGGGAGTTGCCACGAGGAAAGTGGGCAAGTGGAGGTTTCTCTCCAATTCCATGCCATCACCGTGATTTCTAGGGAGAACAGGGTGATGACACGTGGCTCAGATGGTTGTAACCGTCTGGTGGTGCATGATTGAGTCTTCTAGAAGATTATTGCCACAATCCAGTGTGACTCCTTACTGTGTGGTATCAGTTTAGTAAATAATATCCAAGTCTGGGTATTATTTAAGCGGAAGTGTTTGCTGGGATTTTTATCCCTTTGCTATAGAGAAGTGGCGCAAGGACTCATTTACTTCCTTTTGGCGCGCGGGTGTTGTCTGCTGTCTTTCTTCTTAACTCTTTATAGGACCAGTGTGCGGTCGCGCAAGGCCCAAAGAGGGTTAAAAGACAAGGTTGTGGTATGGTCCCAAGTACTTGATATGAGGTTTTTGGGACCTTACCCCTTAAAGTCCCCCCAGTCTAGTGTTGCTCTTATGCAAATAAGTGGAGCACTGGACTATATGAGGAAAATGTTTTTGCTGTAGTGCTTTTGGGCGCAAAGGTGAAGAATCTTCTATGAGAAAATACACTTTGCTTATTTTTATGATTTTTGAAAATCTTGACTTTGGGTATGAAATGTACAGTAATGACTGTGTGACAGGCTGTCATTGTCAGATGTATGTTGCTGGCCGTGTTTCATACGCGCGCGTGAGGTCGCGTTTGTGTTGTTTCCCACTCGCCCTGTCGCTTGGGTAACTGTGCTATACCGAAAAAGGTGTTGTTGCAGTTACCTAGGCTATTTATGGCAGTGGGTATATAAGTTTGTTTGAATTGCCCATTCTTGTTAATCATTACTTCGTTGAAAACCTTTTCCCCTTCCTGTCTTCTTCGTCCGTTAAGAAAGAATTTGTAACTTCTTTCTCTTATGTCAACCGGAGATCATCACGAAGATATTACTGAAGAAATGTCTGCTGGACTTCCTCCGTTGAAGTGGCCTAGGGCAAATTTTGATGGCTTGGTTCAAAATCTCAGGTTTTCGGAGACTTGGGGTGCCCGATACCCTGAAGAGGGGCAAACAGGGGCTGATGCTCCGGCTGGGTATGTGACCTTATTCTGGGATTTCTTCTGTTTAGGCAACTTTCGTTTACCTGTGACGAAATTCTTCCTCGAAATCCTTGAGTATTACAAATTTCACATCCCCCAGATGCACCCAATTGGTATGGTTAGGGTTCAGCATTTTGAGTTTGTGTGCCGGACGATGCATATCGAACCGACGGTTCCTCGATTCCTAGTTTTTCATCAAATGCACTGTACTCAAGGGTTCTATTCTTTTGTGCAAAGAGCCTCAGCGAAGAAGATTTTGCTGAATTCTCCCAAATCTTTTCATGATTGGAAGCAAAAATTCTTCTTTATCAAGGTGGGGGTCATTCCGATGAAGATGACTTTTAGGGGAAAAGAGGATGTTCCCACGGAGACCATTCAAACCCCTGTTGACGAAATTTGGTACCAGGATCTGAAAGATGTTCCACGGATTTCTTTTCCTGAGAAGGCCCTTGTTAGTGCTAGTATGAGTTTGAATTGGAGGATGGTCCGGGAAGAGAAACCGGGGTACATGGAAGATGGCAATTTTTGCCCTGTTTCTTTCGCTTCTATCTCTTCTCCTCTTCGTGTTGTTTTTTTTTACCTTGTTCCGCTTCCGTTGCAGTTGTTTCCTTGTATGTTGTTGCATTTCAAAGGGAAGGTGGAAAGATGACTACCATTGCTAAAAAGCTTGAAGAAGAGCTCTGGTATCATCGTATTGTGAAGAACTTTGTTCTTCCGCGGGATGCGGATCTGTCTTTTCAACCTGCTGCTGGTGCTGGTAAGCGTTCACTATATTTATTTTTCGTTTGCTTCTTTTGCGCGTTTGAATGAGTTGTATTCTGCGCTTTGTTACTAGGCGAGTTGTCTAACTTAGGCATAGGCCCTGAGAAGAAAAGGCGTGCGCCAACCGCTACTGCTGCGCCAAAGAAGAATGACGCTGAAAAAGCTCAGTCTTCTAAGGCAAAAAATGTTGGGGGAGAGAAGAAAGGTATGCGACGCTCTTCTGACTCCTGGTGTGACTATGTGGTGGTTTCTGATTCTTTGGAGGATCTTGCGCCTACAGTTATTATTAGAAGACCAAAACCAGAACCAAAAGAGACTGCTGATATTCCTCCGTCTAATCCTGATGTTCCCATTGACTTGGAATCTAGTCCTGAGCGGTTAGTGCGGAATAAGGCAGGAAAAAGAAAACAGTCTGGCGTTGAGGCTGAAGGTCAGCCTGCAAAGAAGATTCAGAGGAAGAAGATTACTCGAAGAGGCAATCTGGACGCCTTTATTCCAGAATCTGCTCCTGGTAAGTGTTACTTTTTGCTTTCTTCTTTTTTATTTCCTTGAATAATTGTGGTTTTCGTGTTAATTTTAGAAAAACCAGTTTCCACGGAACCATCATTTGTGGCTAACGAAGAACTTCCACCCTCTCCTCCACGCGCCCCTGTTGCTGCGCAATTGCAGAACACTGAGACTCCTGAGGTGGGGGAAGCTGCTAGGGCTGAAAATTTTGAAGCTGATAGGCCTGTTGATGTTGCTGCGGATGTAGAAAAGGTTACTAGCCCAGAGATTGTGGATGGTGCTGGTAACCCACAAACTCCTGATCTTGTTGCTCATGATTTGGAGAAGGAAAAAACTACCGAAGAAATTCTTGTCACAACTTCTCCTCTCAGATATTCTGGCGCTATGCCTGAGAACATCGAGAAGGTTTCTTCTGAGGTGCAGGGTTCATTTTCTGGTGTTGGCAAGAGTTCTCCCATCCGCCCAGAGGAAACTTTGGGGGATTACTACTATCGAACTTATTCGGAGAAAGATGCCTCCGAGATTCATGCCCCTGTTTGGAACCTGAAGAAGGGTGACACTTTCTCCGACTGGCGCGTGTGCCATGACTGGTTGCAGGGGATATTTCCGACTGGGGAGATTAAGTTTCAAGAGAGCCGACTTCATGAGCAGACTTACCATGCTTACCTTGAGGAGGCTGCCTCTCATGCATCCACTACGCACCGCAGACTTCAGTTATCAATTTATATTTTAATTTATTTTTAGTAAACTCTTATTTAAAAAAAAAATACTACCTAAATTATATAACTTTTAATACCTAACTAACTAAACCCAAATACCCATACCTTTACCCACTTATAATTCCTAACTAGCTAGCCCACTAAGTCTTAGCTCATTAACCAAACCCAACAATATTTCAAACTACAATAAAATAATTAAAGCCCAAAACCTTTAGAAATTCTCTCCCGCTCTCTCTCTCTCTCTCTCTCTCTCTCTCTCTCTCTCTCTCTCTTGCGTCCCTACACTACCAACGAACAACATCACCCAGCGACAACAGTCCAGCAGCCGACGACCACCGTAATCAGCCACCATACCACCGTCGTTTGACAGCAAATCTAACCGGTGATTATGTTGTTTATATATTTTTAGGGTGATTACAACTTACGTTATGATTTAGGGCTTGAATACTTGAAAATTATAATTAAAATTGAAATATTATGTTATGGAGCGATGAACTTATGTTATATAGAGAAAGAATTGCTTAAGAAATTAGTTTTAGATGATGTTTTTGATAGATTTCAAAAAATGAAAACCCGTAGGTTCTCGACGTTTTAATTATGTTTATAACAAGGTTTGACATGTTTTTGATGATAATATAAATTTAGTTTGATGTCCTTTTGTTTTACATGACCCGACCCGATACGAACCGATTTTTTTACTTATATACCTAGGGGCCTAAAATTTTTAAAAATGTTCCGCACCCCTATGAAAAATTCCTAGATCCGCCGCTGGTTGAATGCACCATGGGTAAGATGCATTACACATCAAAACTAATTCCATCACTCGACCAAGCATAAGAAGTAGCTAGGTGCACCGTAATGACTAGACACAATATGCTAGTGTGTCACACATGCCGCTATATAGATGTACATTAACACTTTTATAACAATGACTTAAACATTAAAAAGTTAGATATAATGTTAAACTGAGTGAAACGTGTTACCATAATGAGTTAGATGCATCGTCGTATAATTAAATGTGTGTCAAAACATACTCATTAAAATACTTAATTAAATCTCAGAAGTTGCACGCACGATTTTAAGCATCAAAGATAATTTAAATTAATTAAACTATCTTTTTATTAAATTTTAAAAGAAAGGAATGTGTTATCTGCAATTATTCTTTATTCACTTTTGACATTTCATGCAATTTCATGTTAACACAACTTTGACTCATTAATTTTTAGTTCTTGAAAACGTTGTCAGTTAGATAAGTAATAAAACCGCAATTCCTATCTCTAGATCATGTTTCAATTTCTCTTTTGTGAGATGCAGGTTTAATTCTCATTTGATGCAGAGTGAGGTACTGTGGGCAATGATAGGAGTGGGTTTGATCCTTGAGCCAAACGGGTTTTACCGGTAACGTGCGGATAGGTTACCGGGTTTTCTCCGGAATTGGTGGTGAACTCGAATTACTCTCGGAGTACTCTGTTTGGTACAGTGAGTGCTCAAAGAGTATTCGAAATTGATTCTGTTAGTCGTTAAAAAAGTAAAAAAAAAAAGCAGTTCTGTCACACGCATCAAACGCACCGTCCCCATACATATATATATTTGCACGTTTAATATCCTTTAATTTACGTCATTTTCACCTCACACCCTCCTGGTAGCCATCCCTTTAAAACCACCTTAAATTCCCTTCTATTCTCTTCCACCACCACCTCATAATATCTTATCAAACTTATCTCATCAGCCAGCCATGGTTTGCCCTTGTGATTGGCCGGAGCCCATAGTCCGAGTACAGTCGTTGTCCGAAAGCGGTAAACCGATAATTCCCGACCGATACATCAAGCCGCCACTAGACCGCCCTTCGCTTGACACTAATCCACTCGACATAAACATACCTTTGATCGACCTAGCAGGCCTCAACAACGGTGATCTCACGGTTCGTGAAGCGACGTTGAAGGAGATATCCGTCGCATGTCGCGAGTGGGGATTTTTCCAGGTGATTAATCATGGGTTGAGGCCGGAATTAGTTGATGGAGCTAGGGAGATATGGCGAGAGTTTTTTCATGAGTCTATGGAAGTGAAGCAAAAGTATGCTAATTCACCGAAAACGTATGAAGGTTATGGAAGCAGATTAGGGCTTCAAAAGGGTGCTATACTTGATTGGAGTGATTATTATTTTCTTCACTATCTTCCTTCTTCGCTAAAGGATCACAATAAATGGCCTGACAAACCAACTTCTTTGAGGTGAGTTGGCTAAGAAAGTTTTAAAGTATCCACCATGGGACAGGCGCCTATGCCTACATAGGCGCCTGCCCATTGGGACTTCGTGTATTTACTGGCCGCAAACCGACCTTCTCTCTCCTTCTCTCCCCCTGGCGCCCCTTTTAAGTTCTTCGCTTCTCTCTTCCCTCCTCACAAACCGGCCCTCCTCTCTCACGTACCCTTGTGCACATACGGTTGTTTCCACGTGTGGAAGCGGTCCTCCTCTCTCTTCCACCTCACCCCATGGACACCTTATGGGCTTTCCCGTGGATTTTTTTATTTTTATTTTTTTTAGAGCAACAATTTACACGTTCTCTACTCACATGGATTGAACTCTCAACACCTGAAAAGACAAGCCTCGTCTGAGACCTTAATATCGTTAGGCCAAAGGCCCTTTGGTTTCAGGTGGAGATGGTTGGATTAATAATAATCTACATATAAGTAATGAAGTATTAAAAGTACATAAATTAAACATTTTCAAATATTCACGTGGAGATGGTTGGATTAATAATTAATCTACATTAGTAATGAGTATTAAAATTAAAAGTACATAAATTAAACATTTTCAAATAGTATACTATTTTAATTGAATGAACTATCTTCCTAACACAGCCATCTAAATTATTTGCATATTGTAGTGACTTGCATGATAGATTTTCTTAAAATATTTGTTTTATTTAATGCAGAGAAGTTGTGGAAGAATACTCCAAAGAAATAGTACGTTTGGGTAGGGATTTGCTAGAGGTATTTTCCATAAATCTAGGATTAAAAGATGATTATCTTCAAAACAAGTTTGGTGGAGATGATATTGGTGCTTGTTTGAGAGTCAACTTTTATCCTAAATGCCCACAACCTGACTTAACCCTAGGCCTTTCATCGCATTCTGATCCCGGTGGCATGACCTTTCTCCTCCCTGATGAAGATGTTAGCGGCCTTCAAGTCCGACGAAACGAACAATGGATCACAGTTAAACCGGCTCGCCACGCAATCATAGTAAATATTGGGGATCAACTTCAGGTAGGTACATATTTGTTTGTTTAAAGTTTGAAATAAAAAAAAGTAAACAAAATTATACCGTATTCGGATCTATGTCAATTTCATTCTCCCCCAAATAGTGGCCAGCCTTTGGTAATTCGATTGGTGGTTAACTTGCCACATGTTGCTTCTTTCTAAAGGTCTAATGCACATGTATCACATGTAGATTATGTCTTTTGAGTTTTGACCTTTCTTGTATATTGTTTTTTTCTTTGTTTTATTAGGTTTTAAGCAACGCTATATACAAAAGTGTAGAACACAGGGTGATAGTGAATCCAGACAAAGAGCGAGTGTCGTTGGCGTATTTCTATAATCCGAAGAGCGATTTGCTTATTCATCCGGCACCGGAGTTGGTAACACCGGAGACACCGGCTCTCTACCCCTCTATGACTTTTGATGAATACAGACTTTTTATACGGACTAGAGGCCCGCAAGGAAAATCCCAAGTAGAGTCTTTAAAATCACCAAAATGACCATGTATGTTATCTAGATACGTATATATGTATGTGTATATGATACTAATCATGTGCAGTTATCACTTTCTTGTAACTACCTATACATAAAGAATGATTCAGATCTTGTTATGTCATACATAAATTTATATATTGTATGTTGTTAGAGCATTCACAACAGCATCATCATATTCTGTCATGTAATTTAACTAAAAAACACATTTTTTTAAATTTATCTCTCATTTTAAAAAACCATTCACATTTCATCTGTCATTTTTATCTTTATCTTACTCATATACACATGTTTTATTATATTCCTCGTTTTAATAGTCTCACAATAATTTGATGATTATGAATAGTAGCTTTTCATGTATTAAAAACTACTGTCACAATTTTTTAAATTATTAAAATAAGGTGTAGATTTGGTGGTTATGATGAGGAGTTAAAAAAATGATGATTTTTAGCTATTTACTTTAAATTTAAAAAATAAGGAAAGATATAATGGAGCTATTGTGAATGCTCTTGTGGATAAGGATTATGTAGCCATTTTCAGTGTTCTGTAAACACTCATGTTCAGGCATACATGAAATACTAAAATACATGAGCATTTCATAGGATTTTTTTTATGAAATCATATACGTACATCAAATAAGTATTTTGAGCAACTTATTTTGTGATTTCAGTTACCTGTATAATTTGTTAATTTGTTTTTATTATATAACTTATGCTAATGATTCTATGCATGTATGAGAGGAAAATATATGATTGGGGGGATGGGTAATTTGTGTAATTTCTTGTAAAACACTTTTTGTTTTATTTGATTACTGATCTTATATACACAAATTAGTTTTAATAAGAAACTGAGTCACATGATTTTAGCCATAACGTTTCAAAAATACGAAAAGCTATTCTTTTACTTGGTCAGTGATTGACGATCCTATATAATTTTAAAATTTTCAGACGAATGATCGGAAATTTTATACTTCTAACTGACACGGGGGGGGGACCCCGGTTCCCACTAAGTTGCGCCACTGTCTATAATGGTTTTACTGATGCACAGGGTACAACAATATTGTTGTTCAGTCGATTGGTGAACTAACCCAACGTGCATGATTGCAATACAAAGATTACCCTATATATAGTGAAATCATGATAAAATTTACTGAAAAAATGATAATATAAAGATAATATTTTACGAATAACATTATATGCACCACTTTAAGAAATAGGGTTCATACTAGATTTATAGGTTGTCACTGAATCATGTTTGCAGTTTGGTATTTTGGTGACCGCTGGTCACAATGGGTTGATGAGGGGTTGGCTATATTATGTTTACTAGTTTATAGACCCATGTATTACATGGATTTGAGGATAGAAAATGAAAGGCTTTAAAATAATCATGGAGTTGATCGAGTTCTTTGGGGAAATAAACGTGTTTTCCATTTATATAAACTTGAATGAGCTTTTTAAAATTAATATGTTATTGTTGAGGTTGGTTGCGTTTAAAGGACATGACGATTATAAATTTTAAAATATTTTTTATATTTCATATTATTTCTTGCATCACACATAATAAATATAAATTTTGATATGAATACAATAACCCTAATATGAACTATACATACAAAATTAACGAACATATAACATTACTCATTTTAAATGATGCGTTTACGAAGAATTTTGTTTTTGAATACAAAATAATTAGTATATTTTATTTTAGATTAATATTTGCTTATTTTAAAAAAGTGTTATCAAAGTAAAGATGGAATGGAATTAGTTCATGATCTAAGATTATATATATTAAACACACACACACACACACACATATATATATATATTGTTTATACATATGCTTAACATTCGTGAAAACGATAATAATAAATTATAAACATGATCAGTTTTTTAATTTTTTGTTATGTCAAAATGGTGATGAGTATATAAATTTTTGGTTATCTCATCTTCTTTTGATAAGTATGTTTTTATTTACTAAAGTATAGATATTGTATTAAAGTATAGAGTTAATTACTGTTTCCGTCCCCGTGGTTTGTAAATCACTATTTTAGTCCATTAGTTTAAAATTTGCGATTTCGGTCCCTGTGGTTTCATTTTCGTAACCATTTCAGTCCCTGTGGTTTTATTTTCGTAACCATTTCAGTCCCTGTGGTTTCACTTTCGTAACCATTTCAATCCATTATTCTGTTAAGTACAGGGACTGAAATGGTTTGTAACCATTTCAGTCCCTGTGGTTTCACTTTCGTAACCATTTCAATCCATTATTCTGTTAAGTACAAGGACTGAAATGGTACGAGGTGGACTGAAATGGTAACGAAAGTGAAACCACATGGACTAAAATCGTAATGTTTAAACTAATGGACTGAAATAGTGATTTTTGACAAACCACAAGGACGAAAACAGTAATTAACTCAAAAAATATAAGTATGTAGATAACTAATATTAATTATTAAGAATTAAGAATATTGAAGAGATATCATCTTAAATATAAGATTATTTCTAATATATATTAAATTATAGTCTTTATATTAATTTTATTATTTATTATATAGTTGAGGTAGTATGATAAATTGCCACATGGCATTTTAATGAAATACTTTACTATAAAAGAATGCCATGTGGCATTAAAGTTACTCTTTTATTAGTATTAGATTAAATTACTATTATCATTATTATTACTACTATTTGGATTCTTACGTGCGTTGTAACGAAAATTTGGTCGGTATCAGTTAGGTTGAGTTATTTATTGTACCGACACACTTGTTATAGTAAGCAAAAGAGAAAATCCAAAAAATAAAGCCGTAAAAAACAAGCACTACACATTTAGTCCCGTGTTAAGGTTTTTTTTTTTTTTTTTCAAAACATAACAAAAGCAAGCTATTAAAAGAAAATCAAATTAAAAGGGTTCAAAACATATATTATTTATAATATAAGGGATTTAAAAAAAAAAGCAAAAAGTCGTATAAGAAGTTTAAAAAAGTATTAATATAATAAACTAAAGTTTTAAAATAAAAACATAATATATTTAAATTGTTTATAGCAATAAACTATTAAAAAACTGAAATTAAAAAAAAATTAGTCATTTTATAATGTTTACTATGTTAGAACCTCGTGTATTACACGGGTTGATAAATGTAATTTTATATACTAAATTAAAACAATTATTCTTTAAAAATCTCGTTTATTACATGGGTTGAACAAATGTAATTTTATATATTAAATAATAAAAAAATTATATCTCTAACAACCTCATGTATTGTACTGAACAAATGTAATATACCAAATAATAAAAACCCGTGTATTGTACGGGTTGAATAAATCTAATTATATATATTAAATAATAAAAAAGTTATATCTTTAAAAACACTGTGTATTACACAGGTTAAATAAAAATAATTTTGTAACCTTGTATATTACACGGGTTGGATAAATGTAATTTTATAAACTAAATAATAAAAAAATATATCTTTATAAACTCCGTGTATTATACGGGTTGAATAAATCTAATTATATATACTAAATCATCATCATCATCATACTCAGTAAATCCCACAAATAGCAAAGATAAGGTAGAGTCTGATGAGAGTAAGATGTAGAGGCTGCTTTTAGTAAGACCCCCGACTCGATAGTAGTTTTGCATCAAGCTTTGGACATAAGGCACATAACACTTAGCAATCGGGACAAAGACCGATTAGTGCATGTTCCCTTTTGTCTTTCTGCTATCAACGCCACCACATGATGATGATGCATGATTAACCGTCCGCCGCTTTTAACGTTATTTTCACAAATTTAGTGAAATAACGTTAAAATTAGTGCAATTTCACTTTTGCCCTCCGAGCGTCCACACATATATACATTATTAAAAGTTAGATTAGATTATATATGAAATTAAGTGTATAACTAAAAGTCTTTATAAATTTCACGTAGAATTAATTGGAATCCTTTATTAAAAGTAGGTTAGATTAATTATATATGGGCTTATACGTGTGAGTAATTGTGACTATTGAATGATTGAATTTTGAGGGTTTTGAAATGTGAATTTGATTATGATAGATTAGATTTTAGTTTTAAAACTTCTAGAATGATTGAATCAAATAAAAGAAGGATTATGATTTCCTAGAAACAAAAATAACTGAGTTTTTTTTTCCTGATCATTTTGAACATGAGCAAATAGAACGATAGCATCTTAATAAAAAAAATAACTAATTACAAATGTGAAACCCAATAGTTTTACTTCTGTCCCATTTGAACGGAAAAGATAAGTACAAACTAAATTTAAAAAAAAATTGCAATATGAAAATAAGAGATAGAATAATTAATATTTTTTTTCATAAAATCTATATCTCTAATAAAGCAAACCATTGGGGGACACGTGTCACGCAATGGTGCAAGCCAAATAAGCATCCACATAAGCAATGATGTGGCAAAACTCAAATAATTTGACAAGTGGCATTGGTCTCTGATGGGGATTCAATTTGCTTCTCACATACGCACTCTCATCTCTCTCTCTCATTATCTCAAATCGTTCAAAGAAACCCTAATAGGCGATTCTTATTCCTGCGTTCTCAATCGATCCTGTGCAACTAGGTTTAATCAATCTTCAAATATTCAACAGTCATCATCATCGACGGTAATGATTCCGGTATCTTCTTCATCATCTTATTGATCGAATCTGTTTGAATGGTTTGTTTTACTTTGATTTGGTATGTATTGACTGTTATGTGATGATGTATGAATTTATTGTACATGATTTGAAGATCGATTAGCTTATTCCTTTTTTATTAGGGTTTTAAAAGCCGATATGATGTTGTTTGTTTATATGATTTGAAGATCGGTTTCTTATACGGATTTGCTGGATATCTTAGGGTAATGATTCCGATTTCTTCTTCATCATCTCTGTTTGTTGGATTATCCTTGCCGATTTGATGTTGTTTTTGTTTACCGTTTCTTTTTTAGGGTTTATAATCGGGGTTTTTTGAAGTTCGTGTATATAAGTTTTGTGTTTTAGGGATCTTCAGATTTAAAAGATATTATAATCTGTTAATAAGTAACTATAAAGGAAGTTTGAAGTTTTGTTCGATGCAGTTTGATATATGTTTTGTTTTAATCTCTGTTGGTTAGATTATGGTAGCCTATTGATATTGATATTTGATTTACTTTACCGTTTGTTTATTATGTTAAATAATCGACGTTTTTGAAGTTCATGTATGTATGTTTTGTGTATTAAGGATTTGCAGTTCTATATGTTGAATTTTGAAATCTGCTCATCATATTACCGAGATAAAGTCGTTAATAAGTAACCGTTTTTTATGTTGGAAGTTTTATTCGATGCAGTATGATGTATTACTTTAGTGATTATGTGGTTGAAAAACTGTGATATACTGTTATTTTAGTGATTATGTTATTCTATGTTTGAAGGTTTTTGTGTATTAGGGTTACAATTACTGTTTTCATGTACTGTAATTGGTTGGTTAACATCAGCTGTATTCATGTTCAATTTGATGTTGAATTTCTTATATGATTCCAGCACTTCATAATTGATGAATGTATATTGATCAATGTTTTTGAACTATATTCAGTTAATCATCTACTGTTTTTTAATCATTCTTTTGATCGATTGTTCTTCCTTTACATGCGTTTTCCTTTTGGTTTGATTTATTGTTTCTGATTTCTTTGTTTTGTTTTGATATATGTTTGTTGGATTATCGTTGCCGATTTGATGTTGTTTATGTTTACCGTTTCTTTGTTAGGGTTTATAATCGGGGTTTTTTGAAGTTCGTGTATATAAGATTTGTGTTTTAGGGATCTTCAATTTTGTGTATTAAGGATTTGCAGTTCTATATGTTGAATTTTGAAATCAGATCAAATATTACCAAGATAAAGTCGTTAATAGGAAACCGTTTTCTATGTTTGAAGTTTTATTCGATGCAGTATGATGTATTAGTTTAGTGATTATGTTGTTAGAAAACTGTGATATATTGTTATTTTAGTCATTATGTTATTCTATGTTTGAAGCTTTTTGTGTATTAAGGTTACAATTACTGTTTTCATGTACTGTAATTGTTTGGTTAACATCAGCTCTATTCATATTCAATTTGATGTTGAATTTCTTATATGATTCCAGCACATCATAATTGATGAATGTATATTGATCAATGTATGTATATTATTGTTTTTCATATTGGATTGCTAAATTTTTTATTTGATTATTATACTACACATTCTATACCATTGATCATATTTGAGCTGGTAACTTTTAAATGTTTTATGACGCATGGCTATGTTGTTAATTGACGATATTAGGGTTAAATATTCAATTTATGTTGTCTGTTTGGCATTTTTTTTCACAAAAAATCGTTTGGTTTGATTTAATGTTTTTTGATACAACTTTTGATTAACACAGCCCCTGTTTGAAGTTATTGTTGACAATTAAACCTCGAATTATGTTGTTTTTGTTTACATCTTTTGCAGGCAAGATGGTGTACGGATTTGCTGCCCGTGTGTGGAAGAGCGACAAAAAATCGTTGGTTAGTATAGTCATTAAAAGCATTCATAGATTCACCCATATTATAATTGCCATTAACGCGTTTGCATTATCATTTTACAGAAACTTCCTGCTGGTTATGGTGAATGGATTAAGAAGTTTGGTTATCCTGAGAAGAATGCAATCATCAGGACCCTCGATGGGAGGACCTTTCCAGTCAAGGTGTTCAAACTTGTAGGCGACTATTTCTTTTACAATGGTTGGTTTGATGTCGTCACGTCATTGAAATTACCTGACGATTCATGGGTTGTTTGTCAGTATGAAGAAGCTTTATCTTCGTTCCGGCTATTCCACTTTTATCAAGACATTTCTCTAGCGCCATCTAACTACTTCTACTACAAACCTAAAAATGATTTTAAAGACCGAGACGACTGCATGGTACTTGAACATATAAATTTTTGAATTTTTTTATCCTTGCATTCATACATTTTTTTTCTATTTCGTGTATACCATCTATGCTGATATTGTTTGCTTCTTTGTTTAGTATGTGAACAGGTTGTTTGTTCATCACTTAATGCTGAATACCTGTCCTTCAGATCTGGTTTTGGTTCGTTCTGCTGGGAATCATAAATGGGTTGTTTAGATGGAAATTATAGACCATGAGATTTATATTACCAAAGGTTGGAGTCGAATCAAGGAGGAGATGTCGATAACGGATGATCATTTGTTGGTTTTTGAAATGCTTGATAAGCATACGTTTGATTTGAGTGTTTTTAGTTGTAAGCCTGCCCTTCTAACTTACCCGCCTGAACTTTGTGTTATGAAAAAGGAACCATGTGATGAGGTGTTTGAAGTGTCTGATGATGAGGTGCCTAATGCGGTTGCTGCAGCTGGTGGACAATAGAGTGTTGATGACGAAGTACCGGTTACTTTTGTTGTTGACAATCATTATGTAAGTTTTTATTATTTATTTCTTGATACCATTAGTTTATGTTTAGTGAACACAGTTGAAATCATTAGTTGTACGAAAACCAGTTTGAATTGTATGCATTATTAACATTTATATTCTGATTTGTAGCGTCTTAAGAAGAAGTGGGCACAAACTCATGGCTTGGATCGAAAGATGGATTTGACCATCAAGGACAACGCTGGTCGAACTTGGGATGTAGCTATTGGTAAGGAGTTCTCTCAAGGCTGTCCGCGATTCAATATTACCGGTATGAGAGAGTTTGTTAGAGACAAACGGTTGGTATATGGTTCTTCGTTTCAGATGGTATTTGTTAAAAGTAAAGGTATGTTGCTTTATAACTGACTTGGTGAAGGTACATGGTTTTTTTGGTAGTATTTTTTTTGGTGTGGTCGGTAGAATACATTTAAAGGTATGTTTTTTGGTGTGGTTGTTACATTGAACATATGTGATGTTAGATGTTGGTGATCCTTTTCTTGGGCCGTTTATATGTGTGGCCGAAGCGCTTAGTTTTTGAACATATTTGATGATAGATTACTAGACGTTGATGTTACTGTTTTTGCAACCTGCTTGTGCTTAATATTTTATGTTTTTGTGAAATAATTAGTGGTTCGAAATTGTATGTATCTTACTTCAAGAATCAAGTAAAGTATTCATCAACGATTTAACACCATTTAATTAATTTGTTTGGTTAGTGCCAGCTGTATTATTTCATCAAAGTTTATAGTAAACCGTCACTTTTTTTAAAAATTTATGTAAAAATAAAAGTTAATATTATTTTTTTTCCTTTTTTAAATTCTATAATCGATAATATATAATTTTTTAAGAAAAACCTTTATTTTAAATCAATTTAAAGTTTTTGTTACCTTCATTGAATATCTGGATAACAAAATGTTTGTTTCAAAATGCTCTACTATTTTATACAAAAAAAAGTTTGTTTAGTGAAATAAAAATTTTAGAAATTAACCTGTGGATTTTTTTAAACTTATGTTTGAAATTTACACCAAATTGTTTTATTACTATTTATAAGTTACTTAAATCAGTTATGTAGGAATGTATTATATAATGTATAGAAATTGACTTTTGATTTCATAAATTAGAAAGTCTAACTAAATTAAAGTTTATACAGAATATAATTAAAATGTTTTTTGATATACAGTATAAATAATGATGTATATCAAATTGATTTTTTAATTTTAATGTTTCATTTTTAAAATTTTAAAATATTTATGCCGTTTTTTTTTATATTTTAATAAAACATTCTTAAGGTTGTTTTATTTAAATTTGGAAAGTAAAAACAGATTTTAAAACCATTAGACTCATGCCATATTTAATTAGTCAATTAAATTTAATTATGAAAAGCGAAATTAACTACAACCTATTACCAAAAATACTAAACAACCGTTACTTAAATTATATGGCATGTTTTAATTTTCTTATGTGGATTTACAAACCTAATTTTTTATCCTTCTTACACTTGGAGTTTACCTTTTAAATATTAAATTTGATGTATGTTATGTGGTTAATTTTTTTTGGTGGTATTGCGTTTTGTGTTGTTTTCATCCATTGATTTAGAGTGTAGATTTAGCATTTTTATTCAATAAATCTTATATATGTTTTTTGTCAATTTTTATTGTATCTGTAAGTTGTTTTAAATAATTGATTTTTCTTTCATTTTTTTAGTTATTGAATAAAGATGTTGCATAATCTTTTTGAGATTTGTAGTTTTTTTAGAAATGTCAATTCATTTCTAAAAATACTAATTTGTTAATTCGGAATCATTTTTTTATGTTACTCAACTGATTTTTCTACTTGAAAAAAATAACTAAACGAAATTTGTATATATATTCACTTAATTTATTCATTTTATTCACTTACAAATCATTTTCTAACTTCATTCATCTCTTAATCAAAGGATGAAAACAGTGTTACTTTCTTAAAAAACTTGATTGGAGGTCCAAGCTGTTTACCATCAAGTTTAATGTGTTAAGACTTTGGATTCGTGTGAATCCAAAGAGAGAAGGAGAAATCCTTGGTATTGAGATGGTGGTCATGGATGAGCAGGTATGTTTGAATCTCATTTGCTTTCTAAAATGTAGGTTAAGTTTTATATTGTTGTTTATAGTAACTACTTTTAATTTGTTCAAGGAAATTTTCAAATTGTTTACTTCTTAATATAAATTTAATTTTTTTGATATGTTGATTTCTGATTAATACAAATTAATTGTGATATGACTCGATTGCTATTTGTTCAACAATTTGAATGAATTTAATGTTTTATCTAATTACAAGTGTTCACTTTTATATATTATGATTACTTTTTAGTAGTAATTTGCTTAATTTTAGAAATTACAGTTCTAATATTTTAATTTTGATTACATGTAGTGTTTTCACAATCTATACTATCTATTAAAGGAGATTTGTGGATGACCTGGATTTGCCTACGTGTCACGTTCTTACTTATTAATGGAGAGAGGAAGACACAAAGGATGTGTCAAAGACAGTTTAGATGATACATGTTCAAGGTAATAATAAGAAGAAACCCTCTGTTGAAGAAGCAACCAGTGAGAGTGTTTTGTTGGAAACATGGAGGGGTCGGTGATGTTGTCGAGGAGTGTCAGCAAATGCTGCGTGATATTATTTCCTGAAACTCCTCGACAATGTCACCAACCCCTCTTAAAATTCCTAATATACTCTCTCACTGGCTGCTTCTACAACAGAGGGTTTCTTTTTATTACCTGAACCTGTATCATCTCAACTGTGTTGATTGACCCTGTATATGTTATTACATGAAGATTCAATTACGATTTTTTTGATTTTGAAAATTGATCGATTCAGTTTTGATCACCACAGATGCTTGTGTCACATGAGGCTATGATGGCTAGATATGTCGTGTTGTTGCAACATGCCCTAATCGTTACTGGCTGCCGTTCGCGGCTGTTCAAGGTAGCGTTGGGTGTAATCGATGTTTGGATGATGATAATTAGATCGATGTCTCTTAACGGATATTCAGTCAATGATGTTGATGAGATGCTTCTCACCTAAGACTAAAACTATGTCTGCATGAAACCGTCTCCCAGAATAAGCGAGGTCTGACATTTTCAAATCATTTGAATTACTTTAGCAAATCATTTATTGTTGATTTTGAAGATGAATGAAAAAGTGAATTTAATGTGCATTTTTATTGTCCTTTCAACAAGAGGCTATGATGATTTTGTAGATCAGAGTAAAAATTGAATGAAGATAGCATTATGGTATGGCAAGGTTGTAGGATGGCAGTTCTTCATGCAACCTCTCTTGCAGCCATGGTGTTGTCATCTTTATGCACAATCTGAGCCTGACAGTCTGATAATATAAATGTTTTTGCTAAACCTGTATCATCTGAAATGTGTTGGCTGACCCTGTATGTGTTGTTACATTAACATTCAATAGGATTTTTTTTTTATTTTGAAAATCGATCGTTTCAGTTTTGATCACCTTAGATGCTTTATTTTATACCTTGACTAATCTTCATGATTTGCTATATTTTGAAGCCTTACAAGAACATTAATAAGGTATATTCTTTTTGGCATCTTTTTTATATGTTTTTATGTTTGGATTATTCTATTAAAAATTGTTTGTACTAAACGGGCCAAGATTGACTGTTTGATGCTTAATGGATACAACTGGTCATCCTGGTCGGGTTGGTTATATATCATGCTGGATCTTTCTGGTTGATGGTTGATGAGGACAACTGGTCATTTGGTTCGGATCGGGTATATTATTGGATCATTCAAGTTGATGCTTGATGTGTACAAGTTGTCACCTGGGTCGGGTGTGGTAGGGTTGGTTATATTAAGCTGCAACTTTCGGGTTTGATTTATTGTTCTTCTGAATTCATTACTTGCTGTTTAATATCAATTTTTTTTCGTTTTATTATTTCTTTTAACTTTCAGGATTAATTCAGTTGTGTAGCCATCTTAATCTACATCTAGGTTTCATCTGTGATTTTTGTGAAAAGATATGTAAGTCCTTGGAACATTTAATTTTTATTTTATTCATTTACCTTTCATTTCATAGATTTCTTACAATTATAAATTCAATTCGATTAAGTCCTTGGAACATTTAATTTTTATTTTATTCATTTAATTTTTATTTGATTCATTGTGTGTGACGTTTATTTTGTTCATATTAGGCACAAAGAAGAAGCCGAATGATCTCAAATTGTCAAGATGTTCAAGCAACTAGCAAGTGTTTAGATGATATTCATGCTCTTAACCACTTTCTATAACAATTATTACTTAATATGATTTGTGTGTTGATTCTGTAAATTTATTTCATTCAAATTTGTGATGAATGATTAGTTCCTTTTAGTACTTGATTTCAAAATATACTTTAGAAAAAATTTATATAATTAGTTGTTATATATGAATAAATGACTTTATGTTTTTTTATATAATGTTCTTTATTTTCAACCATACAATACATTCACATTTTATAACATTTGGTTCATATTTTGATAATTTCTTTTTTATTCGACCGGTGTATATTGATCAACAGAATTTTTTTATGCAAAAGTACAAGACTATGTATTAATAAACTTTACAGACGTATTATAGAATATGAGATTATATATGAAATTTAATATGTTTTTGGTTGAAGCCCGCGTATTACGCGGGCATTAACCTAGTATGAGATAAGGGTAAACTAAATAAAAAAGTGTAAATTTGGTAAATAATAATATTAAGTATGAAAAGGTAGGAAATTACAAATGTAGACATCTTCAATGAGTGACACGTGTCCAAAATCAGGTTTTTTTATTATATAGTACTAAATTTAAAAAAAATGCAATATGAAAATAAGAGATAGAATAATTAATATTTTTTTTCATAAAATATGAGATAAGGGTAAACTAAATAAAAAAGTGTCAATTTGGTAAATAATAATATTAAGTATGAAAAGATAGGAAATTACAAATGTAGACATCTTCAGTGACACATGTCCAAAATCAGGTTTCTTTTATTATATAGTATAGATAGTAATAAAATATTAAAAAAACTGAAATTAAAATAAAATTATGTCATTTTATAAAGATTAAGAAAACAAAGCAGTAGCCAGCTTTTGATAATGGACCATTTCAATGGTATATAACTCTCTCTCTCTCTCTAATATATATACATACATATGATTTGAATCAAAAGAAAATTTCTAAGAGTTTTGAGAACTAAGAGAACTCGGTCTTTCCGTGCGAATTTTGCCCAATTTTTTTCCCACCCATAGATTCAAATATTACAAAGATAGCCGTAAAAAAATTAAAAAAAAAATATTCGAAGTGATGTTTTCAGCCCCTTAAAGCTATGTAAAAAGCTGATGACATCAGGTTTTTACAACATTTATGCCTGCTGTAAATGAAAAAAAAACTAAGTTTTTTTTTGGAAATATTGATTTTTTTAAGATTTTTGGTAAAACAAAATATGAAAAAACCTTTCATAAGGCCGAGTTCCTTAAGTTCTCACAACTCATATAACTTTTCATTTTACCCGAACCCTATATATATAGGGCACGGTTCAATTGAGAGCCACCATGAGTTGTGAGAACCATGAGAACTCCTACTTCCCGCGCGAGTTGGGCCAAAAAAATTTTTGGACAATCGTAGATGAAACTACTATAAACACATCTGTAAAAAAGCAAAAAAAAAAAAAATTTGTCGAGTCGGTAGTTTTGCCTGATGTAAGTTTTTTTACGCGTTGGTGTAAATTTGTTACGAACATAAATATTTTTTTTACACCTCATTTAAATGTGTGTACGTGGCATTTAAAAAAAATTGCTAAAACAAGTGATTTTTTATGATTTTTGAGAAAAAAAATTATTTGGAAAAACTTTTTGGATGGTCTAGTTCTCACAACTCGTACCGCGATTCTCATTTTAACCCATCCCTATATATATAACAAAAGAAAATAAGAAAGTAGACATGACGGTCATGAAATGGCTTTGAAGTTTAAAAACCAGTTTTATTTATATATAAATATAGATACACCAAATCTTATACAATTTCACACACACTACACAACTCAAGAAAACACTATAACACCACACTTAAATAAGAGAAATGGGGGTTGCTAGAAAAAAAATAAGCGGAAGGTTCGTGCTAATTTAGGCCAGTCAAACAGATTTCATTTACAAGATGATCCATTACCAACCCAACCTTATTCAACCCATCCGTTTCCAAAATTTTAGGATTTTTTATTTTGAGTTGTTTTTTATTTTTATTTGTAGCCTTAAATCATAACACATTGGTGTTTTAAATCTCAACTTTCCCGATTTTGACAAATAGTAGTTTTAATTTATTTTAGTTTTTATATTTAGGATGTTTTTTTTATTTTAGTTGGACTTCCGTATTTTATTTTATGTATTTTAAAAATGTTGGTTTTTAGTTAATTCACTATAGAAAATCTAAAACTTCCAACAACAATTTTCGTAGGAAATGCATCACAAATTCTGTTTTCGACGCATTTATGACAAAAACTTAAAGTAGCAAAACACCTCGCAAGAAATCTGTTTCCTATGCATTTCTACGCAACTTTCTACACATTTCCTATAAAACTACAGTGTCGTGAATTGGTACACATCTCCTACAACAATTCCTAATTATTATGATAAAATATTAATTATTAATTTTTAGGACTTTCATAGCGACACATTTCTGACAAAAAAAAATATTTAAAAAAATAAAAATTATTAATCCAACATTAGTTGTGGCACATTTCTGTCAAATAATAAGAATTTATATTTTCCATATACTTAAAAGTAAATATAAATTTTTGTTATTATTTGGGGAGTTGGTCTGTAATAATCTCAACTCGAGGTTATTGACCATTGACAGTCCCACCTTTAAATATCCCCCCCCCCCAAGTATCACCTTTCACCTATTTTTCCTACATCGGTCCCTTGTTAAAAAAACTTAACGGAGTTATGTTTTTTTTCCAAATTACAAACAGTTTTTTTACGGCTTTTCATCAGAACGACGATACGAGTCCATTGATGTAAAACTTACCTCGAAACGGTGCTCCAAACGATGAAAACGACGCTTGAATTCGGGTGTTTAAATTTCTAATTAACAAAAATCAAGTCATTTGGAACACCATTTCGAGGTAAGTTTTACATTAATAGACTTATATCGTCGTTATGATCAAAAACCCTAAAAAATCTGTTTTTAATTTGGAAAAAAGCTTAACTCCGTTAAGTTTTTTAACGGGGGACCGGTGTAGGAAAAATAGGTGAAAGGTGAGACTGGTGGGGGAATATTCAAAGGTGGGACTGTCAATGGCCAATGACCTTTAGTTGGGATTATTACAGACCAATTCTCCTATTATTTATTTCTAATTTGTCACAAATGTGTCACAAATGATTTCAGTTTTTACACAAACTAACTTTTCTTTTTTGGTTAATAATCATAAACTTTATCGGAAGATTGTGGTGCAACTATTAATTATTATGTTTTTTATACCGCTATTGCGTTGGAAATTTGTCACGAAATTTGGGTTTTTTTCATAGTAAGGTTATCGGAATTTGTGACAAAAAAGAATACGTAGAAAATTTTATGAATTTGTTCACTTTTCTAGTAGTGATTTTAGTTTATATCTAATTTCAAAAAAGTCAAGTGATGATATAATGAGAGTTGCAAATTATTTAGTGATGGTGTAACAGAATTAGGTGGAACGAGATTAAAGTTTATTGATGATGTGAGGGGGTGATGGGGCGTTAAAGAGGTTATTTGTTAAATGTTAACTGATGTTATGAGATTATATTAACTTTTTTTCCTTTTTTAAACCAAAATCCATTAAAAATTGAGGATGTTTCCAAGACTGCTTTTCGAACGCGCTACGGACACTATGAGTTTTTAGTCATGCCGTTTGGATTGACTAATGCACCAGCGGTCTTCATGGATCTCATGAACCGCGTATGTAAGCCATATCTCGACGAGTTTGTTATAGTGTTTATTGATGACATCTTAGTCTATTCGAAGAACAGGGAGGATCACGAGCGTCACCTACGTCTCATCTTGGAACTTTTGAGAAGGGAACAGCTGTATGCGAAATTTTCTAAGTGCGACTTCTGGATTCGAGAAGTACATTTCCTTGGCCATGTTGTTAACGAAAAAGGGATACATGTGGATCCTGCAAAAGTAGATGCAGTTAAGAATTGGGCGGCACCAAAGACTCCGTCTGAGGTGCGACAATTTCTTGGTCTCGCAGGATATTATCGGAGGTTTATTAGAGACTTCTCGAAAATCGCTCAACCTCTCACCTCGTTGACACAGAAGAACACGGTATACTCTTGGGGAACGAAGCAGGAAGAGGCCTTACAGTTGTTAAAGCAGAAACTTTGCAGTGCACCGATCTTGTCGTTACCAGAGGGTACCGAAGATTTTGTGGTTTATTGTGATGCTTCGATTCAGGGTCTCGGTTGCGTGTTGATGCAACGCGAGAAGGTGATAGCTTATGCTTCTCGTCAGCTGAAGGTGCACGAGAAGAACTACACGACACACGACTTGGAGTTAGGAGCGGTGGTATTTGCGTTGAAGATTTGGAGGCACTATCTGTACGGTACCAAATGCACCATCTACACCGACCATAGGAGTCTCCAGCACATCTTCGACCAGAAAGAGTTGAATATGCGACAACGACGATGGGTGGAGTTATTGAACGATTATGAATGTGCCATCAAGTATCATCCGGGCAAGGCAAACGTCGTAGCCGACGCCCTCAGCAGAAAGGATAATGCACCTAGGCGTGTGCGAGCATTGCAACTCACGATCCAGTCCAATCTTCCTTCCCAGATACGAGACGCTCAGTTAGAAGCGTTGAAACCAGAGAACGTTCGAGCTGAAGCTTTACGTGGCTCGAGGCAACGACTAGAACGAAAGGGAGACGGTGCTTACTACGTAACTGGACGCATTTGGGTCCCATTCTTTGGCAACTTACGAGAACTTGTAATGGAAGAGGCACATAAGTCACGTTACTCCGTACATCCTGGATCAGATAAGATGTACCATGACTTAAAAACTACGTACTGGTGGTCTAGCATGAAGGCTCACATAGCAACCTACGTCAACAAATGTTTAACTTGTGCTAAAGTCAAAGCGGAACATCAAAAGCCCTCAGGTCTACTGCAGCAACCAGAGATACCCACCTGGAAGTGGGAACAGATCGCTATGGATTTTGTGACAGGATTACCCAGAACTCAGGCTGGGAACGTGTAACACCTCGAATTTTTGTGTCCAATGATGTGCTAATACGTGTCATTTGTTTACACGTGGCATCTATAATAAATAAGGGACTAATTTTGACAAACCCTGAAAGTATATAAATTCGAGGGTTATAAATGTCAACAAGGGTAAATATACTGTATAGTATCCCTAAATAATGCTTAAACCTTCAAACGAATAAATTATAGATCGTACAAAAATAAAACGCGGAAGAAAGTGAGAGATTACAAACTACAGGGGTTAACGGTGTCAACATGTTTAATAATACCTCTGAGTGACCCTTTAACGTTCCAAAGACTTTGTAATGGTATTATACCCTCACTAAAATAATATATATGAATTTCGCGAAGTTTCGTTATGAAACGAGAAAGTTACGATCAAATTCGTAGAAGGAGGGTTAAAAGCGTCAACAGTGAAAGTTAAGGCTTTCCAATATAATTAATAAATAAACCGGGGACTTTATAATGCGGGTAAGTAACACGAGGCCCCTATCGGTAAATAACCGAGGGCCAAACCGCAAAGTTACCCCTTCAAATCCGAAAGGTCAGGCAAATCATTACGAAAGATTTCGTTATTAATGGCCCGATTCTGTAATCATTATAAAAGATTTGAAAAATTCAGAAAATATAACCCCACGCGACCCGCGTAAGGTTTAGACATAAGTCGAGGCGGGCCGCGAGCCTCCTCACTAACTCGCCTGATTTCTTAACCTTTAGGCGACCCGCATTAGAAAGCATGGGAACTCCCATGCGGGCCGCGTAAAGTGCCCAGATGCAGAAACCTTGTAGTTTCTTGACTTTTGGAGCTTGTGAACGATCATGCACATAATTATGGGGCATGGGCACCCTATGCTCGACCCATAACACTTAGGGGACACCTACCATCACCTCTGGTCTGATTGTAAGAGTTGTAATGATCAAAGATGCTTGGCATTGGCTATAAATAGCCACCTTAAGCTCATATCATTCACACAACTCAAACAACTTCCATCTGATTATTCTAAGTGCTCCCAAGTGTTCTTCTTTGCTCCATATTCAAGTCCTAACTTCTGTAAGTTGCCTTGATCATTCATACTTCAGTTTATGCTTAGTATTTAGCTAAAAACCAAACCGTCTTAAGTACGGTTTGACTTTAAAATAACTCAGTGATGGTTCAGTCATATGACGAACCAAAAGTAGTTTTGAGTTGGTATTTATGTGGGTATTAAACCTCTAAAAGGGTTCCCCCTGATCACCACTCTAACTATGTCAAATATCGAGTCAAACGCGCGGTTAAAAAGTCAACAGAAAGCTATTTTGGCGATTTATGCATAATCTGTAATATATATGTTATGGAACCTGTTTTGACAATCATAAAACACGATAATAAGTATATAAACTTGTTTGCGCTCGTTTGAATCGATCATTTACTGTATAGAACCGGTTCGGAGCCGAATGTCGCAAAAGTTTGACTTTTGCTTTGACTTCAGTTCTGACCCGTTTTAGTGAGGTATAAATATACCCTAGGACTCTCTTAGGTCCAGGTCACATGTTGGTATAAGCCTCTGTGGTCGGTTCATGAGTTATCCGAGTCTTTAGCGCATTTCCGTCATTCGCCTAAAAGTTGACCGTAACGGCCTTTTGAAATTAAAACGAGTATTTCGGACACGTGAACGGACCAAAACCTTGCTTATTAAATTATAAGCATGTCCCTAAAGTTTCACGTCAATCCGAGGTCTAGAATGAGAGTTATGCTAAAAGGCGCACTTTTAAGAAAGTTTTGTAATTAATGGCGCAATTAGCATAACGCCCATCTAACCCAAGTTTTCGTCACCAAAACTTTTACCCACTGTGGTAAAATAATATTTTGGGAATTTTAAAGATTTTTAATAATTTTTACCTTGCTCATAACCTGCGGTTATGGCTACGGTTCGGTAAATACCGAATATGCCCTTTTTGGCCAAAACGGGAGTTCTACAAGGTCTTTTGACCCGATTCCAGTTGCTACTGGTTTTAAATAATAAATAAAGTATTTTAAGCTTTATAAGCTGTTCGGGAAACTCAGATTTCCTGTAGAACTCGAAAATCCCTTTTAAAGTCTTTAAAAATGACCGAAAAGCCCCTTCGGGGCATAATATTAACTTAAACTCGTTACGGGCGTCACGGAAGGTATCCTACTGATACCAAAATACTTTTAAGGCATATTGACTTAGGAAATAAGCGTACGAATCTTATGGTTAACCGTTTCGCCTATTTGCGCACACGGTACGGCCCACGGAACTAGTTTTCGTGTAATAGCCGATATGGGTCAAATTATATTAATTGAACCCCAAAATCCAGAGTATGAACTATAAACCCATATAAAACAAGTCTCTGAACTTGTTGGGTCCAAATCATACTCCATTCTCGGTTTTCGCCTTTTCGTGCGAATTAACCATATCCATATATCGGAATCAACCGGTTTAAGCTACGGCTAATATAAGGACCGTTAGGATTCTAAGAGGTTAATTAAAACCTTCGTTCCAGATTAGGAGCCCCAGTAAAAGCTATCGGTGACTTGATCTAAATTAAGGATTAATACTTGCAAAGGTAAATACTTTTAACTTATTTCCCCTATATGGGCTTGGGTTACGGTATATTAATACCGCTTGATTGAGCATTATATAATTCCATCGCTTAGGTGGTTAATTGATTAAATATGATTGGCTCATTTAAACAGTTTTGTTGCTTATAAGCCTTTGGGGGGTTTAATGACCGTTGTCCCGGATATCCTCGGCATCATTTTACGAAATGGCCACGACCATCGACATCCCGGTGTAGGCGTACACCCGGTATAAAGTGTCGACATTAAAACTAAAAGACGTAGCCGTTGGTTTTTATACTACGGTTTTACGCAAACGTGGTGTGTCTATAAATCTTTAACCCGGCACGACCCGGGCTACTGAACGCATAAAAGAACATGTAAAACGTTCACAAGATCATTATGAATTTTCCCAAGTTATAAAAGAGTTTGTGCCTTGTGCATTCAAATCAATTTTAATAAACATTTTTAAATGTGTCAGTTGAATGTATTTACCAGTGTAAACTGACGTATTTTCCCCAAAAAGATTAAGTGCAGGTACCTAAACGTAATTGGCTGGTATTAGCTCCCTAGCGTCGGGATAAGCCTCGCAAGCTTGATTGCAGTATCTAATGGAACAATACTTTACTTTTATTTACGATCCACTGTGGATATATCCAACCCCTGTAATACATTTTGATATTACATTCAGAGGTTGAAATTTATATATTTATCTTATGCTTCCGCTGTGCATTATATAATTGTGTGGTTTGACTATATTGTTGCCAACATCGTCACGGTAATCCCCCACCGGGCCCACCGGTGAGACACGTGGAAATCGGGGTGTGACAGGTTGGTATCAGAGCCAACATTGAGTGAATTAAACACTACCCTATTGTGTTTAATCTCAGTGACACAATTGCACATACTTGAGTCTAGACAAGAACTTAGGACAAATTCGGATTTTTACTCCTTTTTGTCTTTAGTTTTCGATTTGATTTTTAATAAGTTTGGAGCAGGAAAATGCCACCTGTTATATTCCGAGGAAGAGGAAGGGGACGAAGAGGCCGAGGAGAAATCGTGACACATCACGATCAAGAAGCTGGACCATCTGGTACAAGACATCCTTCGATGACAAGGAGCGAAGAGCCACAACGACGAAGAGATCTTTACGAACCAGCGAGGCATTCCACTTCGCACAGCTCAACGCCATCCTACCGGCACTCCTTTGGACCAGATTCAGAAAATAATCCCAACAACCCACAACCTTCCTTCATACCTCTACAACGTTCGGTTTCGCACCGGAATTATGACGACCCTACTCCATACTACGTAGCTCAGTTTAATCCGGCTGACTACATACAGGAACCTTCAGGTTTTGTTCCACTAGGGCCACAAGACCATTTTTCTGAAGATCCCATGGAGGAAGATGAGGATCCAACTGAACCAGCTCGTGGTACGCCCACGCATCCGATAGAAGTATCTGATGGATCTTCATATCATGGTCCGCAGTATCAAGGCCCAGACAGCTTTATGGCCTTGTTTGACCGACATGAGTGGTACAACACACCATCTCATCAGACATCGCAACCGAGACATCCACAGGATCCATCTGAGGATTCACGCTTTGAGGCAGTTACGCCGCCACCTCCGCCACCGGCACAACCAGTAATACCTGATCCGCCGAGGCGTAGGAGGACCAATGCTCGTATGTCTACACGAGGAGGAGGGGGTAACCACTTCAGCACTCCTCGACATTCTAGTAGTAGCCACTATCCGCCACTACATGAAGAAGGACCTTCAAGTCCTATACAAGAAGCGAACTCTGCACCTACTGCACGAAATTCGCCACCATTTGGGTATGACCAACCCATACCAGCTTACACAGGTCCAACGGCTTACAACCCGTTTGAACCGTCACAAGCACAATACAACTACGGCTATGAGCGCGACCCATATGTGGTGTCGGCTAGATATAATGCGCGCTACCCTGACGGAGCATATGGAAACATGGGGCCACCGGATTACTCAGCTCATGGGTATCCAATACCTCCCAGACCTCCAGTTCCGCATCAAGCGCCACAACCACGATTTTCTCCTCCTGAACAGGAAGAAATACTCCATCGACTAGATCGTGTGGAGAGAGAGTTCGAGGAAGAGAAGAAAAGCCACCGAGGATTTCTCAAGGGCTTGGCGAACCTACTAAAGGGCAAAAAGAAGAAACGTGACCACTAGCCCTTAATAGTAGTACTACTGTAAATTTCTACTTTGAAATAAGTCCCTGTGTGGACAACTTATCGTATTTCAGTCCCTACGTGGACTTATCTTTAGTCCTTGCATGGACACCTATCTTATATTAGTCCCTGCGTGGACTTGTCACTTATTTTAAAACCTCTATGGAAGTATGTATTAGTTAAAAGACCCGTTTAGGGAAATATGTAATTGTATCTGAGATTTTGGAATGTATGTTATGAGTTTTGTTTTAATAGATATAAAAATAAATCAAAACCATTCCTTT